>NC_082657.1:20924684-21084684 GCF_028023285.1 Balaenoptera ricei | reverse complement strand
GCACCGTTAAGGAGTGCTTGTTGTATGAAACCAGTTTAAAATAAAAATTAAAAAATCAAAAATAAAATGTAAAAAGAGGTTCTGTCTTTGAATGATTCCCCCTTTTCCACTTGAGAGGGGCACTTGGTGTAAAGAAGCTGCAGGGAGGGCGTGAGCTGCAGCAGCTACGTGATAGCGGGTGTTTGACGGGGCCTTGGGCTCCCAGTAGACACATCCCGAGAGCCTGGAGCCTGGGGTCCACTCCTGATGCCCCTGGGATGGGGGAAGTCACCTCCCTCACTGGGCCTGTTTCCTGCTTTGTGAAATGGGGACAGCAGCACTTGCCCTGCCCCTTGCAGGGCCGAGGCTTCTCCCATTCCCAGGGATAACAACGGCCACACCTTCCAGACCTTTCTCCTTCCTATCAAAGGAAAAGGCCAGGGGCTTCCAGGTCCTGCTTGAAGTGTCCTGCGTCATCCGTGGGTCTCAGAGGTGACTTAGCGAGGGGACAGGGCTGCAGTAGGCACGGAGCCCCGGGACTCACGGGGACCCTGCCCTGGCGTGGTGACAGTCTCTGCAGGCCCCGAGGCCTAGTTGGGGGCCGGGCTAGGCTGGGTAGCAGCGGGCAGCTCCCTGGTGGTTTACTATCCAGGTGCCTTGTACAGTGAGCTTTCTGGTCACCTCTCCCTTGGCAGAGCTGGCCCCTCCTGGGCCTCCTTTGGGTGGGAAAGAAGGACCCCCAAGGAAATCCAATAGGGTGTCTGACTTCTGCTCAGGGTTCCTGCCCCATCTCCCTCCCTCTGTTTTCTCCCCCTGGCTAGCCTGGCCGCACACAGCCCTGATTCCCCCTGGAATCCCAGCCTGGCTCACACAGCCCTGTCTCCCAGGGGCCAGGGAGAAGCCCACCCACTCCATATGCTCCTTGGGAAGCCTCTTCCCTTCCTGAAGCTCTGGGCGCTGCTCCCCACGGCTCCTCACTGCCACACTCACCCTGCAATCTCCCCAGGTCCTCTGGGGCAGCGGGTCCCTGTTCAGCTCAGGGCCTGTGAGCACCGAGCATGTGACAGGAGTGAGGGTCTCATGGGCTGTCCACCTAGGCAGTGGATTCCAGCATTCCTGGGGAGCCTCAACCAAGAATGACTTGTCTGGATGTGGTTGCTGGCCATGGAGCTCCTGACTCCTGGGACCAGGTTTCACCATTCTAAATACAGGTAGGCCCCACTTTAAGGGAACCAGTATGTGAAATCTGAGTCTCCCAACCTAAAGGCGTTCTCATGGGGCCAAATAAAGACACTGGAGCCCTGAGCACTGAGAAGAGGTGGCCCTTTCCTTCATTCTCTGGTACCTGTGCTTTAGACTGAAAAATAGTACTAGGCCATAAGGAGTAAGGAAGGCCAGCAAAGCTCTGGTGTTGCCCATGGTGACACTCTGATGCTCTTTTGGAAATATCAACCCCAATTATTTGTTTCAAATGCTCTCATTTTGGGGCATCTCATCTTGCTTAGGATGAGCTTAGGAGCATATCTTTCCTCTGCTATTGGGGGTCCACATGATCTCAGGCTGCAAGTTGGCAGAGGGTCTTGCCCTTTTACCGTGCAGAGGACATCAGAGTGACGGGGTGGGCACCCTGGCCCTCCGTGGGAGGGTAGCAGACTGAGCTGGAAGTCCCTGTGTCCCTGTGTGGTTTCCCTGTGGGATGGAGACTTGGGCAGGCCCATGCAGGTCGTGGACCATGTGACCCGGGGGGCCGAGGGCGAAGGCCTTGGTATTCACAAGGCTCCCCTGAGTCGTGCCTCCCAAGGCCCTGCTTCCAGGACTTTGGCCCTGGTGGATGGTTCTGTGTGGGTCAGCTGTAGCTGTGCTCTCAGGTGCCTCCTGCCAGACACCCGCACCTTGAGGGGTTGATTTTAGAAGGCCACCCACTCTGCTGCCCTCCACCCTGTCTGCCGCCCTTCGGGGAAAAGCTGTACCTTGTGCCCAGAGAGACCTGCAGGCCCAGGCTAGTGTGGGGACTCTGGGGGCAGAGCTCCGAGGCTGGACTCATGTTGTTGGGTTTACCTTTTCACTTTGACCTAAGTAGATTGCACTTTGGGCCTGTGCAGAGGGCTCCGTTGCAGGCTCCCTGGGGCCTAGGAGGCGCCCCTCTCTCGTGCCCAGGGACTGGGTAGGTGGTTGGCATGGCCTTTGCTCATTCTGAAAGGAGGGATGTGTCTGGGGGAGCCAGCAAGGGGCAGGCAGAAGGTGGGTGTGCAGGTGTGTCCTGACCATGCCCAAGCCCCCGGCTTTCTCTGGGTGGAGCCACTGCTGCCTGGGGTGGGCTGTTTGCTTGTTTGTTCCTCCAGAGAGATGGTTCTCAACTGCCAGCAGTGTGCCGAGAAATAGGAGCACGTGCTCTGGCCACAGCACCATGGAGGAGGCAAGGCCCATCCACCTGCCCACTGGTCCTGCCGCTTCTTACCTGGCTCTTCACCCGCTGGCCTTGGCCTAGATGGTGCCTTTCAAAGAGGCCTTTCTGCCCACGCAGTCCTCCTCCTGCTGTTTTCTGTCTTCTGTTCTGTGCTCATTTCCCCTGGGTACTTTTATGTAGTTGCTCTCATTTAACTGCTTGCTCTTCTATGAGACTATAGCTCCTTGATGGCAGGAACCTTGTGCCTTTTGTCCTCTGCTCTATTTTCAGCACCTAGAACCTTACTCAGCACATAGTAAGTGCTTAACAAATACGTGTTGAGGGGAGAATGATGAGGCATAGCCTGTCTCTGGAGGAGTGAATGGTCTATTGTGAGTCACCCTCAGACAGGAAGTGATGGGTCGTAAGAGGCTGTAGAACATGGTGAGTGGAATTGGTAACAGGGGTGGGGTCAGTGTGGCTGAAGTGGTCAGGGACGGCTTCTTGAAGTAGATGGGCTTAAAGGGTAGATCTGAATTTTTATAAGCAGAGGGAAGAAAAGGGAGGAAAAGTGAAAGTGGGCCCTTCGGAGCTGTGTCTGGTTTGGTGGGAAGGGTCGTGTGTGCCAGTGAAGCGTTCTGGTCTTTGTCATACAAGCAGTGGGGTAGCCTGGAGGGTTTTGTGTTTTAATGTAGTTGATCTTGAATAATTACAAAAATTCTATGTGTTCACCATTAAAGTTCAAGCAGTGATGTAAAACCCAGGTGCTCCCTTTCAACCCCACTCCCAAATCCTTCTCCCGTCTCTGGAGAAAAAGCCCTGTTATGAGCTTAGCTGTACACTCTGCCAGACTGTTTATTATGTGTTTACATCATATGTATGGTGAATACCCACATAAGTAAATAATACCACACATATGTACTTCCTTCTACATAATTAGACCATACTATACAATTGCTCTGAGACTTGCTTTTTTCTCTTTTCTTCTTTTTTTTTTTTTGTAAACAGTATTGTTTGTAGATCAAAACATCAGGTGGATAGAAAGAGCATATAATTCTTAACTTTTGTATAATTCTCTACAATATAGCATATCTGCATTTATGTAACAGTATACCTATTGATGGATATTAAGGCAATTTTTATTTTTCCTTTCTACATTATACTTACAATGCTGCAGTGAACATCGGTGCATGTATATCTTTGTGAACAAGTTTGACTGTTCCTGTTGGGTGGATTTCTAGAAGTAGTATTTCTGGGTCCCTAGGTATGTGTATTTAATTCTTAGATAGATATCACCAAGTTGCCCTTCAAAGTGATACTGAATGTGTACATTATATACACATACACCAATATTGTATGTACAGCGCTCATTTCCCCAAACCTCACCAGTACTGAATATTATTGCTCCTTTAAATGATTACCAATAGGAAAGATGAAAACTGGTATCTTTTGTTTGTGTTTCCCTCATGAATACTGCAATTGACTATCTTTGCATATGTGTATTGGCCACTCCAGTGTCTTTTGTAAATTGCTTGTTAATATTTTTTCCATTTTTCTATTTTTTTTTTTTTTGTCACTGATTTTTAAGAGCTCTTTACTATGTTGCGCAGTAACCCTTCGTTGCACATATCTTAAATATTTTTCTGAGACTGCTTTAGAATAAGGGAAGGGACATAATCAGAGCCAAGGCTTAGGAAGATGACTGTGGCCGCATGCTCAGGATGAATGGGGTAGGGGAGGCCAGGGCCGCAGAGACCACGTATCATGCAGTAGTCTGGGCATGAGGGAGGGAGGTACGGTCATCCTCTTATGTTGCAGAGGATGTGCCTTGCTCCTCATTCCAGGGAGGCATCTGGGTATGTGTTGAAGAAGTTTGGAAAGGTCCGGAGGTGGTTGCTGGGGCCTACTTCTCATGCATAAAGACTACATCCTTTGTCTTTCTGGGCCTCTGACTCCTGTGATGACTGACTGTGGCTCCTCTTGGTCCAGGACAGATGTCAACTTCCTCACCCTGCCTGGCATCTAGGAGGCAGCCCTGCTGAGCCTGGCTGTGGACCCTGGGGAGGCTGAGCAGGGACAGGGATGCAGCTCAGGGGAGGCAGAGCATGGCATTGGGCGAAGCCTGCGACCCCTCAATTGTGAGGGCTAGCCCCCATTGTCTTTAAGGTGCCCAAAGCTCTCATAGTCTGTAGCTTGATAACTTACTGTTGCAAAGTAGATAAAAATACTATTGTTAAAAGTAACCCCAGCCACCCCACAGTGAAGGCAGCCGCCACACATTGATCACAGGTCCTCTTCAGGGGCCTAGCTCCCTCCTGCCCCAGAAGACGGCTTCATTATTCTGGTTTTACACACCAAGAAACTGAGGAGTGGGGACTATGGTCTTGCCTGGGGTTTCCCAGGCATCTCCTGTCTGAGCTGGGACTTGATCCCTGTTGTGTGGTCTTAATCTCGTCCCCCAGCAGGTGTTAGGAAAGCCTCTTGCAGGTGCCTCTGAGGCCAGACCAGACACAGCAGGTGACATTTCTCTTCAGGCCCAGGACCCTGGGTCCTGCACCTGTGCCCATATGTCCGTATGTGGAGACGGCCTGGCTGAGAGCCCAGAGCCCAGGGATTAGGTGCCTCTGCCCCCACCTCATCCCCACCAGGCATCTGTGCTCCGGGAGGCTTGGGGAATGTGTTTTTGAACCCAGCCTGCGGGCAGTGGGACTTGGGCAAACCCTTTGCTCCTGCCTGCTGGGGGGGTGCTGGGCGTTCTCCCTGGACGGTGGGTGAGTTTCCGTGCCCTCCGACCATTGCCATTGGAGGTTTGCCTTGTAACTTGAGTGTTGGGTCAACTTTCAGAATTAAGAGCAGAAAGGTAGCATTTTAAGGCATTTCCTCAATTCTTCTTAGATGCCCACACATCGTGTTTTCCCTCTTCACCACTTAGGCAGCCATTTCTCTTCTTGTTTCTAACAGCTACCTAGAGAAAACACTTGAATGCAGATCATATCTTGATGGTATTTACTAACATAAATATTTGCTTTCTAGAAGCAATGTTACACAAAATGCCTAAGCTGTGGGCTAAGCGTCTGAGGGCTGGAGGGAAGCAGTGCCACCTCCGTGGGGCGGGGTTGGTGTCCACCATTGGCACCATGAGACACGGGGAGATGGCCACATGTTGGGTCATCCAACCTGCTTCTTCCGAGGACCTTGTGGTCCTTTTTTAAATGATAAAACCATCTTTGCCAGCCTCCCCCAGGGCCCCTTGAGCTTAATGGAGATGTATCTGAACACAGTGTGCGGTTCAGCCGCTTGCTTCCAGGGCGCCTGGAGCTGTGCTGCGGCAGCCCTCAAGGAGCTCACAATGCATGGATGGGGGTAATAATCAAATCAGACAGCAGCTGCATTTATTTTACCTGGTGTAATATCCGAGAAGGAGGAAGGAACTGAGCAAGCCAGACGTAGGTCTGAAGAGAGCCAGTGAAATGATGCAGACCATGGCTAGGCGAGTGGATGCCTTTGTGACAGAATTGGAGTGTTTTTTTAAAGATGGGCTTATTTCAAGTAATTCTAAATATCACGAAATTCCACTAGAGACAGGGACCACGGAGAGGCCTTGGAGTTTGAGGAAACAGGATTTGATGAGCTTGAGCGTTTGCGTTGACCTCTGATGGTGTGTGTAGGCTGCAGCACGGAGCCCTGGGGCTGACAGAGGAGTACTGTGTGCACATGTGTGTTTGCATGTGTATATGTGTGCACACCCGTGTTTGCATGCGAGTGCAAGGGTGCACATATGTGCACTTGCATGTGCACACACCTCGCCTCTTAGGATGATGAACATTCCTTGCGAATGAACTGGCAGCCCTGGTCTCCGTGTCCCGGTCTCCGTGGGCAAGCAAGCTCCCCTGCTGAGGTCAGCTTTCTTCACCCAGGGTGACTCCGTTTTCAGACCCACTGGATTTGAGGACCGCCTTTGAGGCAGCTCCCTGTCTTCCTCTATATTCAGTATTATTAAAGTTTTTGTAACCCAAATGGCATTGGTTTTAACAAATAAACCAATGCTAACGCCAGCTTCTTTGGCTGGACAGACGCGAATCAGCTTCAGCAAGTGAATAGATGACATATCAAAGAACATGTTGACTAATCCCTTCCCTGTCTGAGAGCATTTTCCAGATCGTAGGCAAATACACTGAGGCGTTTAAAATAGAAGTCCCGGCATGGCCACAAGTGTATTCTGGGGAGTTTCGGCATCTACGTGCTATAGGCAGGTGAGTATTTATAGGAGGTGCCTTGAAGTTGGGGACGCGGAGGGGAGCCCTCTCCATTGCAGGGATGATTGTGGCAGGAACATGCTGGAATGATATTCTGCCTTTATTTATTATTTGCTACCAATGTGACTATCTTTTAATTTTTTTAAACAAATAATTTAGTTGTAAAGCCTCAGACTGATTTTTTTTTTTGCGAAATAGTTCTAGTGAGCTAATTTATTTTTCAACTTTAAAACATCAGCATTTTATAGATCTGAATTTCACAATGTGAGGATGATTGCTACGTACAATTTGCAAAATTGTGATTAGCCAGCCCTTGCTTTGAGTTAGTTCTCCCTAATTCACAAAGGCTTCCAAGAATAGTCTGCACAAAATTCAGTTTGCAAATTGCAGGGCAGATTTTTAGAGGGCAGTTTAAAGAATGAAGTCCTAAGGGTTTTATCTATATTTATATCTCTTGTTAAACCAAACTCTTATGTAAATGTTACAATCTGTAAATAACTAGCAGGGCTGCCTTCTTAAAGGCAAGATTGCATCTCCATTTTTGAGATTTAGCAAAATTATTAAATGGCAGAATTGACTAAGATGCAAGTATATTTGGAACAAGCTAATAAACATTAATCAATATCATCAGCTGTATTTGTGTGGATATTTGAGGGTTTAAAAGTACAGAGACCTTTCAGTTTGCAGTTGAATTTCTCACAAATTAAAATAAAATAAAAAAAGGCGCTGCCCTTAGTGATGTTTTGGGGGGAAAATGGTGATAGCTTTGTATTTTCTTACTTTTTCTAGCTATTAAAGTTTCACTAAATCTTACACGGCTGTATACAGTCTGGATTATTTTTCACCCTTCTGCCATTGGACTGGAAAGAAATTACTGGCTCCCATCAGTGTTACTGGCAATCCCCATGTTCTGACATCTGTTCCTTTCCAAACATTTTACCAACCTTGATGAAATGGAGTTCAGTGTTAGAAGCTGACTTGAAGGAAAAAAAAAAGGATGATTAAAAATAACATTGATTAAACGCAAGAAGTCATCTCCCAATAACTATCAATGTTTTGATGGCCACTGCAGTTTATTTTTCTTAAATCTCGATAACTTATAGAAATTTTAATCATGTTTAATCTTTGAATTAAACTGAATTAGTGGCTTCTCATTTTTAAATAGAAGTATAGTGGACTCATTCTAGTCAATTTTAATCAAAGTCTTTGGGCTCTATTCATAAGGAATGTTTTTGGTCTTTCTCAGAGAAATCATGTAATGCACTTCTCCTGAGCAAATTACACTTTCTCAATTCATTAAGTCTTCTTTATCCCCTGGTTCCCAGGCAAAAGCACACAGCATCTTGGGGGTCAGGACCCGCCAGAAGGAGGGGTTGGGGGTAGGAGAAGCAGAGGCAGGGTCTGGGCCTGGTTCCTGCAGAGCCTCTTGGGGGAGGCCTTTCAGATGGGACGGTGGGAGCATTCACAGTGTTGGGGAAATTGTGGCCCAGGGAAAAATAAAAGGCTCCCCTCCCCCACTTGGGTTACCCAAATGATTTCCAGATTAATTTCCCCTTTTATTTTTTTTTTTATTTTTTTTTTTTTAATACTTTATTTATTTATTTATTTATTTATTTACGGCTGTGTTGGGTCTCTTAGTTTTCGTGTGAGGGCTTTCTCCAGTTGCGGCAAGTGGGGGCCACTCTTCATCGCGGTGCGGAGGCCGCTCTTCATCGCGGTGCGCGGGCCTTTCACCATCGCGGCCCCTCCCGTTGCGGGGCACAGGCTCCAGACGCGCAGGCTCAGTAGTTGTGGCTCACGGGCCCAGTTGCTCCGTGGCATGTGGGATCTTCCCAGACCAGGGCTCGAACCCGTGTCCCCTGCATTAGCAGGCAGACTCTCAACCACTGCGCCACCAGGGAAGCCCGTAATTTCCCCTTTTAAATGGCATTCAGATCTCTCCTAGACTTGGCCCCCAGCAGAATCAGGGCCTGTAATTCAATGCGTAAACAGTGAGGAAGTCCCACTGTGCGCTGGACCTGTCACTGAAGACAGAGGTATATTTCAATCAATTAATCCATATAATATGTATTGAGTGCCTGGTATGTGTCATAAGCTGGGAGTGTAGCAATGAGCAAACAGAGAAATAACCCTGTCCTCCTGGGCCTTCATTCCAGTGACACAGACAAGGGCATCTCATCATTACCGGCCCTTGAGCGTGGGTCACCCTGGGAGGCTCCCCTCCGAGCTGCACCTTGTCTTCCTGGTCAGCTGTGGTAAAAGGAAACCAGCCCCCAGCTGCCGTCTGAAGCCTCACCCATCACATGTCTCGCCTCTCTGCAACCTCTGTTCTACACATCTGCCCTCCTCCAGGCTCAACACCTTCTCGGAGCTCATTCTTCTCTGAGTGCTGAGAAGACTTGGGGTTTGCACTACAACTGCCCTCCCCACATTTGTAGTTCACAATGACAAAGGGAATCTTAATCCAGTACCACAAATTCAGAAAACAGAGGGAGTGAGAAACAAAGCCACCGCAGCACCCGGAATCCCGACCCCCTCCCCCCCACCGTGTTCATCTTAAATCGTGTACTTTTGGTAACCTTCCTTTTTATCTTCCCCTTGCATTTCCCTTTTTCACTCTATGTAATTGTACCCATAGTTTTAAAATCTTTCCCCTGGCATCATGTGATTTGTATTTTGCTAAGATCCCATATCATTTATAACCTTCGTTCCTAATAGCTGCTGTTTTCTGTTGAATGGATATGCCATAATTTACTTCACAGTTTCTTTAATTGACATTCAAGTTATTTCTGATAGTTCCCTAATGTAAAAACTACTGTGATGAGCATCTTTGTACAAAAAAGATCTTTTTTCCCTATTTCAGGTTGTTTCCTTAGGCCAGACTCCCAGAGGGGCAAGTCCTGGGCTGGGGGACACCACTCCACTTCTCTGCCCTTTCTCCCAGATTTCTCTGTTTTCTGGGACTTAGTTTTCTTGCTGCCTCAGGGACTTTTTTGGGCTTCCTCGGGCAGGGGCTGCGTTTATCACACTCTCAGTGCTGGGGCTTCAAGCCCTGGTCCTCGGCCAGCCCCACAGTGGGTGCAGACAGTCTTCATAAGCAGCTGCCTTTTTCCTGAAATTCCCTTCTTATTCCGTCTAATCAATGCTTTGTGGGTGAAACAATTAGTGTTGGGAGTACACACTAAGTTTTTGGAACTTTCTGTTGCCCGACATCTGGAAAAACCATGAACCTCCCACTGGCCCGCCATACACACCCCTGCCCCTACCCCAGATGGGGGCTTTCAAATGCCTACAGAGCCACAAGTGAAGGCGGAGGGCGAAAGTGCTAGAGGATGGAGTCCTGCCTTGCCGAGACCACTCTGCTTTGGCTTCTCCCACATCACATGGCTTCATGGGGGTCCTGCTTGAAGGGCTGGGCACCTGATGGGAAAGATTTGCTGAGGTGTGAAGCCTTCAGAACTTCCTGGTTCCTCGAGGGACGTGTACAGTGTCAGGTCAAGTACAGGGTCTGAGAGGTCCTCTTCCTCTCACTCACTGACTGAAGGACCAGTCATGAGAAGCAAAGCCAGGAGCCTGGGGTCCCCCTGGGTGGTTCTGGTCCCCCAGCACTCTGTGCTATTCCTGATAAATGAGACCACTCACAGAGCCCCCCACCCCCCCCACCAGAACTAGGGAGGTTCCAAGGGGGTCTCGTGACCTCCTCACTGGGATGAGATTTGCTAGGAGACTCCGTGGCTCTAACGCTTGTGGAAGGTGGGGACAGATGTGGGGGAGATTCTGCTCTCTACTCAGCTCTGACAAGGCACAAATGCCTCCTCTTCCTCACAGCCCACCAGCCCCTCACCCCTTCCCTTCCCCCCTCCTCTGTCTCCTGCACACACGCCCACCCCTGCCCCCAGGCACTTAACTCTAGTCCAGCACCACCTCCCACCTCCCATTTGCATCTGGATCTTTCTCGAGTTGCTAATTCACCCTCGATCAATAATTTTTATTCTTTTAAAGAAATCACAGAATATTTCTAAGTGTATGCAGGGAGAGGGGAAAAGCACAGTGTGTGTCGTTTTAGATTTGATGTGTTCTGGATTTAGAAGTGCTGAATAATTCATTCCTGTTTAAAAAATAAACATACTATCTCTATCAGGACTTGACTGGGGGACTTCATAATGAATCGGTTCCAGGGTTGCAGGGTTCTTAGGTTGGGCAGCGTGAGAAAGAAGTCAGGCACTGTCTGGGGAGAGGCTGTCCTCCTTTCCATGGGTGGGGTAGGCAAGACGGTCTTGACCATGCTTGGAGGGGACGTTGCTGGATCTTAGAAATTTCACTTCCTTTGAGAGGTTCTCTCCCCTGGCTGGTGTTCAGTCCTCCAAACCATCCATCCCTCCATTGTTCCACCCCCTGCCACACACTTCTGTGTGTCCCTCCATCTACCTAACCATCTCTCCTCCCCACGGTCTCTGTCCCCATTCATATGCTCATTCCCCTTTCCCTTTATCTACTCATCTACTCACTCATCCACCCATTTGCCCCCTCCCTCACCCATCTTTCCATCTGTCCGTCCATCCATCCATCCATCCATCCATCCATCCATCCATCTATCCAATGTGTCATGAGCATCTGCACAGTACACATCTCTGAACTCCACAGTGCCTGTATTCTAGCCGGAGATTCAGGCAGAGGAATCACTGACAATAATACACAGTGGTCCTTTCCTGTCGATGGCACCTCCCCCAACCAAGTCAGAGCCTCTCATTGCCAATATTTATATGCCATGTCTTTTCCCGTAAAATTCTTCCTCTTCTTCCATTCCTTCCCGAAGACTGATGAGCTGATTCCCCCTAAGGTGTTAATGGCGAATAACAATTTTATACAATACCTTCTAGACCTTTTGTGGAAAGGGGGGCCAGGGAGAGAACCGCATCTGCCCCAAGTCATACAGCGAGCGGGACTCATCGTATGAGTGCTCTTTGTCTAGATTCATCCACCTCAGCTCCTCGGCCTGGGGAAAACTCCCAGAGACATGCTTTCTGGTGTCAAAGTTCATGTCTCCCTAACCCATAGGGAATGACAGTGGCCGTGGCAGTGAGGTTTGGTCGGTGGGGCTGGTATCAGAGTGCACAGACGCCTGTCTCACTCCTCACACTCTGCCTTCCCTGAAGGACAGAGATGGCTCTAGTTAGAAGTGGGCTCTCAGCCCCACCCTGGAGGCCAGGTCTCACCTTCAGCCTGGACGCCTCAGCTGGGTGGGCATTGGGATCTGGGGGCTGGGGGCAGCCGGTGCGTGGCCATGACGCTGAGCTGCCTGTAGCGGCTGTGGAGCTCCTTTGAGCTGTCTCTTCATCTATACAAGGGAAAACGGGCCTGCTAACATCTGTTTTGTCAAGGTCTGGGGGCTGCGCTGGGGCTCCAGGAAGACTGCGTGTGGGCACACTCTGGAAGGGTGGGGTCCGAGGAGAGGGCATTCTGAGGGGCAGCGGGGGTCCTCTCTCCCTTCAGGCTGGAATTCCACATTTCCCTCTCTTCTTCTGCCACAGAGCACCCCAGTGATCTGGGCGGTGAGCAGGCCCAGGGTCTTAGAAGCGCCAGGTCTGACGTTGCCCATGGAGTCCAATTCTGTGGACCGTGGCCTGGAGCCAAGCCCTGGAAAAAGGCCCAGCCCAGGTGTCACCTGTGAGCAGCACCAGGCGTGCCCAGGTGGGGCTCGCTGAGCCGTGGTCGTGGTTCTGGCCTTCCCGGCTGTGCCACCTGTGGGCTGTGTGGCTGTTGGTGTCACCCTCTCCTCTGGGTGGCACGTCCCTGACTGTGGAGGAAGGGGTGGCCTCTCTGGGCTGTGATGCCGCGATTCGCACCGTGGACCCACTCCGTCGCCTGCAGACTGCACTCCGCATACCTCGTCTCCCCTCTGCTAAATCACAAACAGAAATTGAACTCAGGGTCACGCATGAAGTCATGAGTGTAAGTTTATTTTTTACATGTGGAGTGTTCTTTATTTACAGCTGAAATCCCCTGAAGATTAAACTTTAAAAAGATTTAATAGTGCTGGGGTCAGATGGTGACCTCTTGCCATGCTCTAGGCAAGCAGGCAAAGCTGAGCGCTCGCAGCCTCTTTGAAGAGGCTCGGCCAGGAGGGCGCCCGGTGTGAGACCAGCGGGCTGGCGCTGCCCAACCAAGCCTGTGGGAGGGGCTGGGGCCTTGGGGGTCTGCCCTGTGGACTTGGGGGGAGTGGGGGCCAGGAAACCTGGTCCGGGGCCATGCAGGGAGAACAGGGTGGAAAGAAAGAGGATGCTGATTGGGGCCAGAGCTCTTTGACTAGCGGTGTCATTTTGCTCTGGGAAAACAAGTCCCCTCAAGACAGTCTGCCATGTCCCTTTGGCTTCTTCTAGGGAATCCTCTCAAATCTGGTCACTGACAACTTTGTGAGAAGGGGTCAGGGATGGCGGTGCTACCTGTGTGCGAGAAGGTGGCTGGGGGATGTGGATGGGCACCGCCTCCTCCGCACACCTGACGGGACTCAGCTGCACAAGCGGCCCTGGGAAGACACAGCATTTTATTTTAAACTGGGAGATCTTTTTCTTTAAGAACCTTTTTTTCCCCTATGCAATTTTAGTCTCCTATTCACTGACAGCCTTTTGTTAAAGGATGTATTATTGTTGAAATTGATGCAAGAGGAATGTGTGTCCTCGCTGGCTGTGGGCACGGAGCTCCAGCCCAGCTCCCTGGGACACACAGCAAACCTGGACCGACAGAGCCCCTGGCTGGGTCTGAACCCACCCCAGCTAGTGCGGCCTGGCCCGTCAACTTCCTCTGGGAATCCAGGCTCTTCTTGGCATACAGTTATTTTATGAGGAAAGTGGGGTGTTTTCCAGGCCTGTGTTTGATTTTCACTTATAATTATCTCCACATAAGTCTTCAATTTTGGATTTTGAATTGGAGACACATGAACCCGGCTATGCATGTTAAAAGATCAGTGACAAAAATCACATGACATTTGCATGCCGTAATTATTCCCCCAACCTCCAGCAGGCTTTGTTTGGAAGTCAAACCTGCATGCAGCACATGCCCTTCGTTGGGGGGGCTTTCATGAATTTGGATTTGGGTTTCTTTGTGTTCACGTCTAAGTGAAGCAGGCTTGGTTTCAGACCCCACTCTCCTATCTCTGAAACCCTGGCCTCCATCCCTCCCACCTCTGCGGCACAAGCTGTGGAAGTTTTATCCTTTGGGCAGTGTGTTTGGTCTCTGATGGGTGGACTTAGGGGCTCATAATGACTTTTCAGGGTGGGGGGCAGGTTGCTGTGACCCTGCGACCCTCCCCAGCACGGAGGACATCTCAGACTCCTCCATGCCTGCTTCCTCCTCTCGCACATGGGGGCCGTGGAAGCTACCTTGTGGGGTTGGTGTGAGTGGAATGACATAATGCCCGTGCGGTGCGTAGCGCAGTCCCTGGCACGAAGGAAAGCCTTCTGTGCGTAGTTATGGCGATGACCATCAGTCAAATATCGGCTTATCAGAGAGCAGTTAGGCGCCTCTGTGTGCCCAGCTCTGCAGACCCCCGGGGAGGTGGAGAGGCATCTGTTGGGTCCCAGTGGACAGAACAAGCCAGCCTGGGGGAGGCTGGAGGGCAGGTTTAAGTCCTGCATGGGGCTGTGCTCCTGTCACAGCAAAACCTCCACAGCCCGCAGCGAGCTACCAAACGGACTCCTGTGATCTTAGGAGGGGCCTTTGTGCAGCCTACTGTGTGGCCCGGGCCACCCTTGGTCTACACTCCGAGCTCACCAGAGTTCCCTGCAGTGGATTCCTCAGCTCTTAGTAATCTGCTCACTCAGTAAAGGGTGATGCGCTATTCAGGGGTCCACGCAGCCTCAGCTAATTGCCCAAGTTCCGGAAGAATCGTTTTGTAATGCAAATAGTTGTTTGTACCACATGTGTGCTTCGGATAAAGGTCTAATCTGGTGATTCCACCCTATAGGAAGGAGATATCTGCTGGAACCAGTATATGCTGAAGGGGACGAGCATGCCTTTCTCTGGAAAAATCGTGGCATGGACACTTATGTGCAGAGGGGTTCTTTTTGGATTTCCCTGCCACTCTTGAAGCCAATAACAGCAGGTGTTTGGTGTACTTTGGATCTAGTTTGGTGGCCTTTAAAAATTAAGAGCCATCAAGAGCTCCTTAGAGATACTGGTTGCTTTAATCTTGTTCTTCTTGATTCCACTCTCTCTCCCCTCCACCCCTCCTCCTTGCCCCTTCCCCTGCCAGCAATAGAATTTGAAGGCATTGTCAGAGTGAGAAATGGGAATTAGGATTACAGAGAGAGATGCACTGATGCAAGGAAGGCTCTTTTGGATCTTGTTAAAATGGATCTATTTTGCACGCTTGCTTTTAAAAAGTCGGTATATCAAGAAGGCCAGCAGCTTCTTGTGAGAGGCACCTTAGCAGTGGGAAGGGTTGGGGCAGGGTCCATTTTAGGCTTCTCAATAGACAAACACCTGTACTAAGGCACATCTGAGAGCTTGGGCCACATACCCGCAAGTAAGCAGAACAGAGCCTTATTGAGAAAAGTCCGAAAGGACTGGAGCAATCAGCTTACAATGAGTATTTTTGCTTCGTAGGAATGTGGTCTTGCTTGCTGAAAACATATCCTTTGCGCAGAAAGCACACATAATCCTAGGCCAACTTTGCCCTTTGAATAAAAATATGCTTAGTTGGAATTTTGGAGGTGGGGGACTGGGGAATGGAGATGGGGAGGAATCTCTTTCAAGCCTGTTCAACAGAATACGTGCTTATAGATAGAAACTCAAAGGGAGTAATAGTTATGGAGTTCTATTTTGTAAAATGTGACCAACTGATACAATAAAACATTTGTATAAGTGGTGATTAAATTACATTTAAGAGAGTACCTCATTATGGTCCTAAAAAGTACTCGTTGGAGCTGTCTTTTGGATAGACCTTGGAAGGCCTAGGGATGGTACAGACAAAAGTTTATCAGGCCCCACCTCTCCCTTGCTGTATCCACCTGCACCGTTGGTACGGCATTAAGTTCTGAGGGTCATGTCAATAGTTCCATTAAAACACACACTTTTAAAAAATGGAGATTTATTACTGTGGCAGGATATTTTGCTGTGGGGCATAACTTAACTTACTGGGTCTACACTTGGGAGAGATACTTTCTCCACCAAATTTCTGAAGAAAAATCAAAATTGATTTGGGTATTATTGAACGGTGCTACTTGATTTTCAAAAAATATTGATTGAACATAACAGACTAAAGTACTATTTTGTTTTGAAAAATAGTTTTGGCTGATATTTTATCATATCATGACTTAAATGACATGCTGTATTTGAAAGTACTTAATATCATGCCTGGTATACAGTAGGCACTCAGTAAATACTGCTTTGGTTCTGTTACTATGACACCACCATCATCAGCACCACTGCTTAGTTTTCTGAGTTGGGTAAATATTGAGTAATATATTGCATACTTTATCATAAGGCCAGGAGGCTCTGGGTGCCCACATGTTAAATATTAATTGTACTAAGTCTGATCCTGTATAAGTTTATGGCCAATTCTATCATGTTAAAATAAATTTGTTGGTGTAAGCAGCTTAGAAGTCACAGAACTGGGGCAGAAGTCCACTCTTGAGTGGTCAGTTTCTTACACCCTGGGTCTTATGGGTACAGGCTGGTTGGGAGCTTTAGCTTTGCATCGGCCTTCACTCTGTGAGGACAGACCTTGCATTTTCTGGGCTGGGGGAGAATTGGAGGGACTCAGAGGACCCTTGATTTTGGGGCTGGGGATTGGGAGGCCTGGTTCAAGGCCTTGCTTTTCCACCAAAGAGATACAGAGAAGTCACACTGGCACTCTGGGCCTCAGGCTCCCATTTCCAGGAGGAAGACTCTAGGGTCCCCCTACCCTGACATCTATGCTCTCCGAGGCCATGTCTACGGAATAGCAGCCTGCAACTTTGCCGGCACTGTCCCTCCCCCAGTCTTCACCTCCCAGTTCTTCTCATCTTCCAGGACGTGGCTCAGATGTCCCCTCGTCAGAAAAGCTCCACCTCCCCCATGGCTTGCTGTCTCTCACCAAAGGAGCAAAGGATGTCAAAGGGAGACATACCCATGGCTTTCAGTAAAATGAGAGCTCCATGCATCTGAGCATGGTAACAACCAGGAAAAGAAGCAGCTTAGCCAGTGAGCGCTTGGGGTTCCAGAACATTCTCTTCCCTTTATGTAGAGTCATAATTCTGATAGTCTGAGTCAGGCTCAACAGTGAGCCTCAAGTGCATGTTGCTCTTACCTGATCCACAGGAAGTACTCAGTGAGTATTGGTTGAAAGGGAGCGTGCTTCTGTGATCCGTGAGGCTCCTCTTCCTGGCCAGAGCCCCAGTTTCATCTCTAGAGGACAGTGGACCCGAGACAGACAGAAGTCTGGGAGTTCCAATGGAGCCCTACTTGGTTCCGTGTTCTCTCTCCCTCTTATGGGTCTCCAGAGAAAAGAATTGGGTGAAGAGCTTGTGCCCACACTGGGCTTCCAGGTGGGGTTTAGCCCCTGAGGCCAACATGGCTATGGGGCCTCTGGACAAGAGGCTCTCCTTCTTCATCCTCCTTGTGTGATGCTATATCTGTCTGGAGCTTTCCTGGGTGAAATCTGCTCATGGCTGCAGGCCTGCCTGATCCCCAGGGCAGTGTCCCATTGTCTACCTTCTGTACTTGTTTCATCGGTAGCTTCCACGTCACCTGCCCTGACCTTGCCCACACCCTGAGCCCTACCTGCGAAAGGGCACGCCCACCCCCAGCCGGACCCCACCAAGATGAACCACAGACAACCCCTCCCACACACACAAATTAGTGGACTGTGTCTGTGTTGACACATTCATTCTCACCCTAATGATATGTTTATTTAACTGATGACTGCTGTCCTCATTAGGGACTCATTGTTGAGCCTGGAATAGTGATTATTTTTGCTGATATTCCTTTTCTGCAATGATGATTTTTTAAAAAAATCACTCTTTTGGTGTGCTATGAATCCTTAATGAGGATAGTTAAATTTAAAAGAAACCCCCAAACCACCCTTCAGGTTGAAAATAGAAGTGTCTGCACAAGCAGGCTGCTAATCTGCTGATTATTGATGGACATGATTGGTGACAGACCCACAGCTTTCAGTAAAATGAGAGCTCCATGCATCTGAGCATGGTAGCAACCAGGAAAAGAAGCAGCTTAGCCAATGGAAAGTGAATGCTTGGGGTTCCAGACATTCTCTTCCCATTAGGGAGAGTCATAATTCTGATGGGTTGAGTATTAATAATGGCATCCAAATTGGACCCAGAGCTGGGTGATTCTTGGGAATGGATGGAAAAAGATGTTTATAAAAGCTTATTAGCCGAATACCCAGCAAGTTGGATAGACTTTCCAACCCCTGAAACCTACCTTTTTCCTTTGAAATTCTAATCGAATGCCCTCATGACAGATGAGTACTTCCTGCTTCTCAGATGAGGATTAAGACTCTTAGAAAATCAGCACTTTGGCTAAGACTGGGGTCAGGGTGTGCTGGAGTGACACCATGTGTCTCGCCTGCAAGCCTCTGTCTTCTCATCTGTGGACTAAGCCCATTACAGCAGTGACAGTGCTGTGGGAAGCATCCTGCGGCGGCTTGATGGTAGGGATGGGAATCCCAGTGGCCTCAGTCCAGTGACCAGCCTTTACAGGTCTCCATACAGCATAGGGACCTGGGGTGGGTGGGAGATGGGGTGGGGGGTGACATGAGGAAGCCACAAGGGAACAGGTGTGGCCAGACCTGGGGGATTTAGCACAGATGGGAATGAATTCAGGACCTGGTTACTGGTTCCAGTATTAGCTGTGTGATCTGGGGCATGCCACTTGTCCTCTTGGAACCTTAGTTTCCTCACCTTGTACTAAGGGTGTTGGGCATCAAATAAAATAATAACACATGTCAGGGGCTCAGTTACATCTTAAATCCCAATAATGGAAGCTGCTGTGACACGGCCACCTCCTCCCGTATGTGTGCTGACTGGCCTCACAGGTGTAGCATCTCCTCTCTTCTCGAGGTCCGTGAGCTTCTGGAAGCCTGGTCCCACCCAGCCGCTCTTTACAACATGACCCAGCCTTGCACCAGACAGGAGCATGTGCTAGGTTAGTGCTGTGGGTGTCTGGTCACCTGAGCTGCCCGGCTCCGGCCCTCTTCCCAGCCTGGGGCACCTCCCCCCAGCCTCTTGGCTCCTGCCCTCTAGGGCATCCGTTCTTCCCTCAGCCAGCATGTGTTGAGAGGCTGTGAGTGCCGCTTCCTGCATGGCTCCTGGTCCACACTTGGGCGTGGACAGAATGTTCCTTGCTGGAGCTGCCTCCAAATGGTGGCCTTTAAAACGTTCCTGCTTGTTCACTAACCACCAGGGCTTAGGATATGGGCTTACTCTCTGTCTTGGTCCTGCACGGGTCCCCCCCAGCTGCTGCCATCCACAGCTCAACATTGGGCCATCCAGCAGCCACTGAGAACCACTGGGTTCAAGGGGTGACACCCACCCAGCTCTGACTCTCCTCACCAAATGAATTTCTCCTAAATACAGATTCAGGAGTTCTGAGGCAGAGCATGGATGGACCAGGGAAGAGGTGACCCCGCCCAGAAACGTGGGCTGGTCGGCACACTCTGGGCAGACTGTGTGTCCTCCGCTGTTTTAGGTAGGCTCCGACGTGAGTGTATGGCAGGGCCTGACCTTGGGGGGACTGAGAGTCCAGCTGGAAAGATGGAGTGCATGTTTGTTGGTGCATTCCTCATCTGGCCCCCCTAGAAGACGTCCTCCAGGAGGGCAGGGACCATGTCTGACCTTTCCCTGTTGATTCTCTGGCATCTGGCACATAGTAGTTGCTCAGTAAATATTTGCTGAATGAATGAATGAATGAATGGGGTACCTGCTTGTGGAATGCTAATGATGCTTGGAAGGGCAAGAGAAGAGAGCACAGGGCAGTACTGGATCAGCTTTGCCAGAGGGATTGGATAAACAATTGCTATTGAAATTCAGAGGCTGGCCAGGGGCCCTTTCAGGCTTTGGCTGCCAAAGGCTTCTTTGGAGAGACTGCTCAAGCTGATTCTTGCATCCTGGTTGGTGCTTGGAGGTAGAGAGGAGGGAGAAGGGTGTGCAGAAGGCAGGGTGGGGTGGGCAAAGGCCTGGAGGCTGGACTGCAGGGGTGTCTAGGGGACAGCAGGTAGATCCCTGGGGCTGGAGGGAGGGAGAGAGTGTGCCTGGGAAGCTTTGGGGACCATCCTGGAGAGGTCAGCAGAGGCCAGAATTCACAGGCCCAGGCTGGAGAGTTCAGCTGTGACCCCTGATGTTATTTTAAGGTGGTGGCTTTTTCATATTTAATTATGAATGAAATTGCATTTGAGGACGGCAGCTGATGACGGCGTGTGGTTGTGCTGTGTGGGCTGCTTTCAAAATAGCTCACCCCAAACTTCATTAGTGATTAGTTTGAGGAAAGTGCAGCCTGACCTGCCAGCATTTTTCACATCGTCTGTGTTCTCGGGGAAGGGCTCTGGCTTCAGGGGCCCTTTTCTAGGCCTCGTTCTTGGAGGCCCATCCCTGAGGACCTCAGCGTTTCTTGATGACGGGCAGATTGTTGCCCTTTGTAATTCTCCTTTGCCCTTCAACTTAGTCCTCTTTGAACTACTATTTGAACTTGGAGCACCCTGAGGGGACGCTGACAGAAACCCCTGCCTGTGGCTCTGCATGGCCAGGGAAGCCAGGGCTGGCGCTGGACACTCTCGGCCAGGCCGCCTGGCCCACCGCGTTGGGTTGCTGAGCCGAATGGCTGGCGTCCCCATCTCCTGACTTCTCCTAAATATGGTCAGTGTTTGTAGAAGCTCCCATCACCATCTGCATGAACTGTAGCTTTCGGCTTGGCCCCCCTCCCTTTCCTGGACTTAGTCTAAACCCTCATTATAATCGAGATTAGCCTCAGTGAGAAGTACACATGGGTTGGCAACCAGAGCAAATCCCAAACAGCATCTCCAGCGCTGTGATGAGCGTGACATACCAGTGCTGGTCCCGCTTCCTCTTCTGAAATCCCATTCCTGACACTGGCGTGAGACACCGCTGCAGCCCGGGGTGGGGGTGGGGGGGTCTCCTCCACGGGAGCGCTCTGGTTCCAGGTCCAGCTTGCCTCCCCACGTAGCGGGCTTGGGTTTGCGCCCCGCTCTGCTGGTCGTCCCTGTTTGACCTTCGGAAAACTGCCTGGCGTCTCTGAGCCTCTGTTTCCTGGTATCCTTACGTGGAGGATAGAGTGAATCATAGAAATTAAATACACTAACGCGTGGAACTGAGGGCACTTGGTGCTGCTGGGCTGCCGGCAAGAGCTCAGTAAATGCCAACTCCTCGCCCCCCCGTGATGGCCGTGGCGATGCCGGTGGACAGCGTGGCTTGGGGGCTTAGAGCACAGAGGCAGAGAGCCCCCACCGAATTGAACCCTGGCTCTGTCACTTCCTGCTGACTTGGCCTTGGGCGAGCTACTTGACCTTCCTTTGCCTCCGTTTCCTCCTACCTGTTTGAGGGCAGTGCTGATAGCGTTTCGCAGGGTTGTTGTAAGGATTTGAACTTGGACTATGCCAAGGGGCACCCAGCCCATGGTGAGCTTTATTCACGTGCTAGTAAGTATCACTTCTTACTGTTTATCATTGTGATTACTGTATCATTATCTTAGTAGTTACGTGATCTGGATCACATCGGCTAACCTCTTGAGCCTCAGTTTCCCCGCAACGACGCAGGGACACCATGACCGGCGGCCGTGTGTGAGAGGGCAGGGCCCAGCGGGCCTGAGGGGCCTGCTCGGCGGGCCGTCTCCCTGGCTGGCCCTCCTTCCCCTGGGCTGTGACGCTCCGTAGCTAAGTAACCCTGGCTGATGTGTGGCTTTTGACGGAGGTGCTCGCGGGAGAGCCGCGTGTGCCACCCTCCTCCTTCCGGTGACAGCTGTTTCCAGGCAGATGCCTCCCCCATGTTCTGGAGCAGTGAAAAGAGGGGAGAGCGTCCCAGATTTAACTTTGGAATGTGCACGGAGTCGTGCCAGCCTGCCTCCGAGCCCACAGGGCCCGTGGGCTGGATGGTCTTCGGGATCCCTGCTGCTCCGGACTCTGGGACACGAGAACCCATGCGGCAGGGTCTGGGATCTGGGCTGAGCTCTTGAGCCCTAAGTGCAGTGGGAGTCCCAGAACAGTGTGTGAGGCTGGGGAGAGCCACTGATCGCCCAACTGAGGAGTCTTTCTCTTGGTAACTTGTCTGTTGGGCGTGGTGGTGCAGGTGTGAGACTTGATGGGGAGGAGTGGGCGAGAGTAGGGACTCAGGCCTGTTTCCCAAGGTCTCCACACCAGTGCTCTGTGGTCCCAGGCTGTAGCATGCATAGGCCTTGTCTCATCCCTGGGCAGAGACCCGCTCTCTGATGTGCTGGCCTTCCCAGGAATTCCGGAGACAGGCCCATGACAGGCCTCCTATTAGGACCCATAAAGCCACTCATAGAGATGGACATCGCCACCTTGGGGAGAGGGTTGCCCTCATTGCAAGTGGCATTGCAAGGCCTCTTCACCATAGAGTGACAGGAGGGACGGCCGATGCCCTGGGGAGTGGCGGAGTGCGAAAGGGAGTGGGGCAGGTGACCATGCTCCAGACAGGCCACTGTGAGTGGGTGGCGGCTGTGGACTTGGAGGCTGTCTGCTTCTGGAGGCAGGGTGGTCTCCTCTGATGTCTCCAGCCCTAAGTGTTCTCTTCTCCCCCAGATATCTGAGTATGACCCCCAGCTCGAGGTATCCCACAGTTGTGAGCTGGAGGACCCTGCGAGGAGGTCTGATGTGCATTTGTCACTCTAGGGAAGGCAGGCGGACTCCCAGGTATACCTGCCCTGGCCCCTGGCAGCCTGCCCCCACCCCCCTCCCAGCCCCGGGATTGCCTGCTCTCTAAAGGGGAGCAGTGGGGACAGGGAGACATGGTCAAGCTGGCCTCGGGGGGTGACGAGCAATGTCTCGCTCAATGTGAGTCTTTCCTGGGGGAGCCAGAGAAGCCCCCAGCCTCCAAAGCCTCCGTATCTGGTGGGAGGGTGGGGTCAGGTAGCCAGCACAGGAAGTCCAAACCCAGTGGTCACTGTTATTCCTCAGAAGTGACCTCAGGGGACAAGATGATAGGGTTCAGGAGGGCCCCTAGGACACATGTCAGGCAGCTAATCCCTCCCTGATGGGAGACTGCACCGGGCCCAGCCTGGGCCCTTGACTCACCCACACGCAGCAGTGTCCTCTGAGCACTGGATTAATGTGCTGTTCCTTTTAGTCTCCTCCCCTTGTCACCTCCGAATGGCTCAGAGACAAGCCTGAGTGAAGGACAGTTTTCTTGCCTCTTTGAGGAGTCTTTTCACCTGCTCAGGCACCCTCGCACCCCCTTGGACCAGGGGTCAGAGCAGAGGAGAAAGGGCAGTTTCTAAATTATCACTGTCTCGTACCTGCACATGTGCACAAAAATAAGCCTGAATGCTTTTTCTTAGTGTGCCATATGCTGTCTATTTTTAACTAGTATATACAGGGCCCAAAAGAAAATTCGGTGAGGAAGTAAGAGCATATTGTGGTTGCAGATACACAATCACCGAAGAAACCTAAGATAATTGCCGAAATGACATCCTTTAGAAAATGCGAGGCTCTGCGGGTTCCTCCTGCAACAGGCATCCTGTGCGTTTTCTGTCCCTTTTCCTTGGCCGCCACGCACTTAATTCCATTCCAGCCATGTCAGGAAGACTTGAGAAAAAAAAATCCCACCATTAAAGACGTGCTCTTTGTTGTTTCAATCTGTGACCCCAGCAATCTCTTTAGCGAGCCATGGTTCAGTGAACTGGCACACAGCAGCCGTTCAGCAGTGGAAAAATCATAAAACAGATGGAAGCTTTACATTTTTGTTTAGTTTTTAAGAGCAGTTTTTATAACATCGCTTAAAACCATTCTGATGCATCATACTGTTTACACTCGAAGCTTTGTAGCTAAGATGTTTACAGTATGGAGAATGTTTTAAGATATTTTATAGTTATGATATTTAGATAATTGGCAAGAAAAAAATAGTTTGTTGAGATTGCAGTGATGTTAGTAATCGTGAAGTAACTTATGAGTCTCAATAAATATGTCCAGTTTGGTGGAAAGTACAAACTCAGTTAAAACAAAACAACACAAGAGGGAATATCTTTTTAGTGAAATCATTTCCTTTTCTTAATCAAAAGATGACAGGCGGGGCCTTAGAACTCCCATCTGCGCGGCACCACGCCACGGCCCTGAGCGCTGCCTCTCCTTTTGTGATTGATAGCTGCTCTACATCGGGCCATCGCTATTCCACACGAGTTCATGCAAACACCAAAGTTAATAAAGTTCAGTTTTAGCAGACCACCTTAAAATAAACCCAGAACAGCCCCCCATGTATCTTTGTGCAGTGGAACTTGCAGAGATTTTTTTTTAATGTTAAAGAATTTATGCAGAGCTAGGATTTGGAACTCCTTTTTTTTTTTTTTAAACTGCCCCAAAATGGCATTAATCAAAAACAATAACTCCTTTTAACTTTTCTAAGTGCTCTAAAGGAAAGTATGAAATAATCTGTGTGTGGGCCACAAATGTGGAGAATGCAAACATTTCACAATAAACATGTTTAAATGAAAGTCCCTGGCAAGATAGTCTGAAAGATAGTACATGCTGGGTTAATTAATGCATACTCATAAAAATAAACCTCACTTTTAAGATTTGACCAATAAAAATCATCAGCATATTTGGATCAGATGACTTCATGTATACATTGAACTTCTCTGTGGCAAATGGTCCTTGGAACGCCTGGAAACAGGCTCCAGTTTGAAGTCCAAACTCTCCTTCTATCTGCTTTTTGTGTGTCCAATACAGTGATACGATGATTTATTCTGGTTTTATCTGTTATACCTGCAATTGATCTGCTGGTGATGGGATTAAATTTATCATTTTAGATGAATAAATCATAGTTAGATAGCCAGAAAAATGTTTAGTTGCATAAAAATGCCTACTGTTTGCTTACAACACGTTTGATTTTCACTATAATCAAATTACTAGAGTGCATTATTTTTACTCCAAGATGTTGATTTTTTGCTATCTTAAATTGAATCATTTTGGCCTATTCACAAATGCTATCTTTAAAAATATATATACTTTCCTGATATCATACATTCAAACAAATGTTGACTTTGGGTTGTGGATTACTCAGTGTTCCGAGGTTTTGTTAAATTAGAAATGACATCATTTTCTAAGCCTAATTACAGTATAGAAGATTCTGATTTTATATCTTGCTTTTTGTACAGGAAAAGACAAACTGCTATGGTGACCGCTTCGGTATGAAACTAACAGTAAAACCAAACTCATTTTAAAAGAACTGAGATTGGAATTCATAAATTCAGTAGAAGTTAAGTTGTAACTACCCAGACAGTGAAATTCTGAACCTAAGATAATGCCACATTTCAAATCCTTATGAAAATAAAAAGAGCCTAACAAAAATTATTGAGGAAAAAACTCTAGCATGAGTTTAATTTTATCCAACTTTATTGGCAGCTTATTTTGAACTAATGTGCAATAAAGTTGCCAAGCAGAACAACTGAAAGAAATGAGAAAAAACATTTTTTTGTTGTTTCCTTACACTGTTTGTTTTAATAAAGGCTGTAGAGCAGTAAACACCTGAATCAGTGACTTGGTTTTGGGTTGGCCAGAGAGCTTTAGGACTTATCAGTACTGCTGTGATTAGCCAGTTCACAAAAGGGCAGGCTCTGGGCTGTCCGCTTCAGCGAGTTCCGGGCAGCTGTCCCTGGGTCTGCTGTATCCCCTGCCCCCATGGGGACAGATGTGAGCCCCGGAGTAAAAGCCCTTCTATGGTAGCATCATCCTGGCTCTCCTGGGAGTAAGACAAGTACCCACTCCTAAGGAAGCGCCTTTCACATGAATGTTTCTGGAAAAAGGGCTTGCAAGTCCAAGGGATCCAGCTGATTGTAAACAGTGTCAGCTTCATACCCTCGTTTTGTACCAGAGACTCAACATTGCCTATTTTAGAGAGCGTGCGTTTATGCCTACAGAACGAACCTCTGCGTGTGTGGATGTTTGTCCTGAAGCCACACCTAGGGATTCCTGGGGTGGGAGAGCATCTGTCTCAGCCTCTCCCTCCCCCAGGCAGGGCGCTGGGCCTGGGGGAGGCTCCCACATCGGGGGGGGGGGTGCCCGCAAGAAGGCCTTCACCTGGGAAGGCCCAGGGCCCATCTGGAGACAGTGAGAGAAGGTGATGTGCACAGAGCTGCTGACTCGGGGTCCCAGAGCAACCCCCAGGCTTCCAAGCAATGGGGTTAAAAATCCAACATGCATGTGTGATTTTGCCATGGAGAAGTCCCATAGTTTCCATCAGATTTTTGAGGAAGTGCCTTTCTGATTTGTACCTGAGAAACAGATAAACTTAGATGTAAAAACTAGGAGATGGTAACCTCTTTTTGGAGAAACTGGGTGCTGCTTCAGGACAGATACAAACGTCTGCTCCTGGGAAAGTCTGAACCACAGGACACGAGGCACGAGGTCGGTCCCCCCCGGGCCCAGTGCATCACACAGAGTGCGGCTGTTTCAGTACTTTGTAAGGTAATGTGTTGATGGGACAGCTGTGATGGCCACAAGCTGCAAGGGCTGCGGGAGTGAGCCGAGACCTCGGGTGGGGAGGAGCAGTCCACGGGCGGGGCCCCTGCCCTGGGCCGTCTCTCTGGCCTCCCATCCTTGTGGCCTGTCCCCAGTGATGGGACTTGGATGTGGCCGCGGCCCATCTCAGAGGCCATGCTCCGAGTGCCTCCTTCCTTCCCACCTTTGTGCCCACACTGGGCCTTATGGCTCGGGAATTAGCAGCTCCGTGGCCTACTTTCCGCCACCAGCACCTGACACGTCCTGGAAGCCACTTGTGGAGTGAGTCCCTCTCCTGGGCCGAAGCAGAGGGGGGAGACGGTTTATTTGCCCAGGCTGGGCTTGTGGTGGCTTCAGGAATTCAAGTTCCCCATGGCCAGGAAGTCCTTTGGAGACTCCTATGTTCAATCCTCTCGTTGGACAGTTGGGAGAGTCAAGGCTCGAAGGGAAGAGACTCTGAGGTCAGACAGTGAACTAGTGGTAGGGCTGGGCGAGGACAGGCCTAGCCCCATGACCTTGTCCCTGTGTCACCCTCCTCCTCTGGTTCAGTGTGTGTGAGCCAACATTCTGTGGGAGACACGTAAGAGGTGGCCAGCTCCGTGCAATTTTCCCTCCTGCTGGCTCAGCGTAACAACAATGTTCCAGGCACATTATGTCAATTAGTTAATTACTAATCATCTCATTTAATTTAATTAATTCTTGCAACAACCTTATGAGGTAGGTACTACTTTCATCCCCATTTTACAGATGAGGAAACTCTGTAGTGGTCAAGCCCAGGCCACTCACCGCAAAGTCGGTGCTCTCAGCTCCCTGCCCCCCACTGTTCCCCAGCGCTAAGAGATGACTTCAGATTCAACTTGGCTGAGCATTTTTCTCTTTGATATAGTTAAGTATCTATTATACATACTTGGATAGGGAATAAATATTGTTTTTGGTTTATGGCAGTGTTATATAAGATTTCCATTAAAAACAAATTGATTTAAGGAAATCTATGAGTCAATTTCATGAAAATTCCTAATGAATTAATGGTACAGGTATAAGCAGATATGGCGATAAGGTGAAGGTGGCATGCAAATGATTGAAATGTGGGCCACATTGTCCCCAATCCAGTTAGGGTGAGAGGAAAAAGGAAAATGTAGTCACTCCCTATTTAGAAATTTCACATGAGTTCTTGTCTTTATTCTGGGAGATGGCCTCTGACGATGTCTAATGGCCAGTTTGCATAAGGGAGAATCTTAGGTGTTTGTTTTTCTTGACATGTGTCTAAGGCAGCAGCTCTTTACCCACTAATAAAAGCTATGGATCCAGGAAGCCTATGGTCTTGCTCAGGGGTCATGCCTGGGTCTGAGTCCACCTGCCTCAACGGGGACTGGCCTTTAACTTAGAGTGGCAGGACGGGAAGCAGAAGAGAGGAGTGGGCAGCTAATCGGGACCGGAAGACCGTCAGTGTGGGAAGGCATCTTTAGCTCCTGTGTGTAAACACCAGGTTGTCCAGGTATGGCTGCCTGTCCTGGGGTTGGCATAAGGCCCTGCTAATCACCAGGCACCCAGGACATGTCCTTCTATGCCACTATGACTGCTGCCACAGAATTAACAGTGTCTTGGCCATCAGGAAATCTCCAATGCAATGGTTCTCAAATTGGCTTCCAGGGGACCTCAGGGGTTCTAAGAAGAAGTCTTGGGAGCCAAGAGAAGGGGAGGACTCAGGGCTCTCCTCTGCAACTTTGGCTAGAGGAACTGCTTTTATCAGCTCGTATGTGGTAAGATTTCCTTGGAAAAGGACTCTGCTAGAAAATGCTGAAAAAACATGATCTAGACCAAGTTCTTGATTCTGTAGATGGGAAACCAAATTCCACAGAAGAGCAAAGAATCACAACGATTGACTCTCTACAGTCATTTTAAATAGAAAATGTCTTTATTTAGGCAGATCAGTGGAGCTTGGTAGAAGAAACAAAATATACACTTGAAAGGAGTCATGAGGATTCCTACAGTCCAGTCCCCTGCTTCCGGTAGCCTGGCCACCAGCACATTTGGTAGAGATGGATGTCCACCTGGGAGCAAGCTCCCCACAGGCAGGGGGCCCAGGAGTCACAGGGCAGAACTGCTGAGCAGTATCAGACAGTGCTGGCTGATGGTCGAATGGGGCCTGGGTGCCAGACCCCGGGCTAAGCACTTTCAGATGTGCTATCTCCATTCTAAAGATGAAGAAATGGAGGCTCGGTGACGACGTGAATTCTCAATATCAGTGCTGGGCCTTACTGGGCTCTGGTCTAGAGTCTGTGCTCCTGATGGCTGTGGCTCCTGCCTCCCAAGAGCTGTCCATCAGTGTCTAGCAGGTGCAGGTGTCTCATGGTCAGAAACACCTCTCTGAGCGCTCTCACCCTGAAGGTTCAGACAGGAGGCAGGAATGTTTGTCTCCCTTCTCCTGAGTCTGCGGGGGTTTGTGCAGAGTCCTATTGGTTGCCCCACAGGGTTTTCTAGGAGTTTGTGTTCTTTGAGATACAGGAAGGAAGCCAAGGATGGGTGACCAAACACTTTGACAATAAACCAGACCTTATTTACTATTTCTTCTCTTCTACCTTACATCAACCCACTAGGTAGGCATGCTATAAGAGCTCATGTGTATACTTGTTTATTAAAAAGATACCAATGGTATTCTTTCATTCATCCATAAGGCATGTTTTTCATTTACATGTGTATTTTTGCATTTGCACATTAAGTCATGCATTTGTTCCTTTTTTAACTCTTTCAATCATCATTCTACATCTCCATCCATCTATTCATGCATGCCTTTATGCATTCATTCACTTATTCACATTTTTCTTCATGTGTACATTTGTTAGTTCACTCATTCATTTCATCCTTTCAACAAATAAAACACTTTGAAGTTAATTAAATTCTCTGGCGAAATGTGGAGTAGTTTAACCATACCCAGGGTAGACTCTGGGCATCTTTCTCATTGTTGGGTGTAGAGGCACATGAAGTTGGATAAATAGTGCCAGGGCCCCTGAGGGAGAATTATTGGCCCATGAGAGGAACAGGCTAAACCCATTTACTGTGACCATGGGATCTAACTATCACTTGCGTGCTGCGGTCTTAGGGTCTTCCCTCCCCAGGTCTTCCCTATGGCCTGAGAATATGTGGGGGCCCACCAGACCTCCTCAATAAGTCTCATGACCCCGAGCCATCCTTGGGTTGCTCCTGGGATGTGAGAACTGGCAGCATGCCCGTGGGAAAGCAATAGACGGTTGAGTCCAGGAACCAGGGCCGTGGTGTGACAGTTTGGAAAGGAGGGGCTCTCTGTCCAGATGAACTCATGAGGGGCACGCATGGAGTGGGCAGGAAATGCAGTGAAGGGCATAGTGGGAATGAAAAATAATAAGGGTCCTGCAGAACTACGTTTCCTTCTCTTCCTCCACCAAAGAGTTTCCATCTATTTTCTTTTTTTGAACTTCACATTATCCCTGAAAGATAGGCAGGATGAAAGCTATGGTGCTTGTTTTGAGATTCTGGATTTGAAAGCATAGAAACTATAAAACATAATCAAAGATGAGGTGAGAGTTCCAGCATTAGTAGTAACATTAACTGCAAGGCAGGCTAAGAATGAGAATGTTTTAGCCTTGGACATGAAGTATTTGGGGAAGGACCTGCCTCCACCAAGTGAGTAGGGATTAGAAATTACTTTTCCATCAAGCTCTGAGTTGGTGTCGGGAATATAGATCGATTGTTTCCATGGCCTAAATGTAGACTTCTTTTGGTTTATTGAGATGGTAATTTAAGCTTGCCGTCAACCTTCCTTATTGTGCGTGACTCCAAATGCATATACATGCCCTTTCTGTTTTCCAGACTGTGCTTTTAAGTGTCTGGCTGCAAGGATGCTTTTGATAAGTAGAACATCGACAAAGGGCTTTCACACCAGCAAGCTGTACAGGGTACCAGTTGGCTCTGGAAGATGTGTTCAGCCTTTACCGCTCTATGAATACTTTCCTCTCTGCAGCGAAGGCGGCATGGGTGGCCATTTGGAAACTCATCCTGCCCTCATTCAGACTGTACTTAACTCCTGAGATACTCTCCTTTCCCCAGGTATTCATGAAGCCTCACCCCAAGACAAGCTCAGGTGGTCTGTTTTACCTGTGTGTCAGAACCCCGCCCACACTGAATCTCGACTCATGGCCAATCTAGAGTTCTTCCTATACCCTGGTTCCCTAGGTAACGGAGGCCTGCACCTGAGAAGGACCACAGGAAAAGGAAGATCCACCCGCACATTCCTCCCTTGCTTTTATCCATCCACCTCAGCCCCGTCTCTGCTTTCACCGTCCAACCATCCTTTTGCGTATTGCTCTACTTGATTTAGAATACACAGCCATAAACACTCAGGGCAGCCAGCAGCATGACTGGATATAATATTAATTTCTTTTCTGGTTTATTTGTGAAGGAGTCAACCATATAAATCACCTTAAGCCACTAAGACAGAGAATGAAAGCGCATCGTCAAATGAAGAAGTGTAGTGTGTTACCATTAAAACCTAAGAAGAATTTGTGATCAATTTGGGGTTCTTAATGTGGGTATAGTTTTGTTAACGTTGCTGTAGATTATGTGAAATGCTCAGAAAGTTTTTTTTCCCCCCTCTGTTTTAGCAGAAAGCATTGGGTACCTATCAGCGGCATATCATTAGAAAGTCTGGTGTCTGCTGGACGTCTCCTTGTAATGCCATTTTTCATGACTTGTTTAATTAACAACCATTTTTGACCTAGACTAGTTATAAAAGTGTTGCTATTCTCTCCTGCTAAATTCTGTCTAATGAACATATTTGCATGTTATCAGATATAGCAATGTATCATTTCAAATTTTGGCGTTTAAGCCTACATCGCTCAAAACAGCTTTTGTGGATTAGTAAGCAGGTGAAATCAAAAATCTCATTTCATATCTGACATTAATAACTTTCAAGGGGAATGAGCATTGGCATTTATGTCTGGACCAGAATCGAGCCCAATGTCCTAGAAACACAAGGGCAGCAGACAAACCTACTCACCAGATAGGAAAATAAATCATGCATAATGCAGAATTTCTACCTTACATGTTAATTAATGTGTGCAATCAATTACTGATGTTACAATATGAGAAAAAAACTGGTGGGGAATGGGGTAATAAAAAATACCTATAGATTTATCTGCTTCTTTTTTCTATTTAAACAAATAGTCTTCAAGCCTGTGAATGCTGTGTTGAGACATGCTCTGAATAATAAGCATCATAAAATCTAATCAGATTTATAAGAGGAATTGATTGTTGTGGCAGGAGGAGAGGGTGGAAAATAAGCTGAAATTTAAGTGTTAATTTTTATGCTAATCCACAGTGGCTTCATATGAAGCAATTTTGTTCTGTGCCACAAATATAAAATTGTCCCTTGCAGAGAAATGTCAGCTTGCTAGACCTGAAAGCAGTAATTTATTAGGTATGTTTCTATTAGTATGTGTCACAGTTGTTAGCAGGCTATACACACAATAGTGCTTCATACTTATCCTCCAAGTCTCAGAATGTTTCAGCTCAGTGGCTGGAACGTGGGGCATTAATACATTATCATATGCGGGGTGGTCTGTGCCCTGTGGACAAAAGGCTATTTAATACAATTTAATGTCATTCTGAGAAGAAGTGGAAAAATAAAGACGGGGAATAAAATGGCATCTGTGTGTTTCACAGTGCACTCATGCACAAACCCTCAGTTTAAGAGGTATGACATTTCTGCCAAGAAAAAGAATAAAACTGGGGCATTTTTTTTATAACCTGTTCCCCACTGCAGTATTTTCTAAATGCTATTAAGTGATCGATTTACACGGCCCCATGATGATGTCATCTATAAGAAGGGGAATGCAGATGACAGCAAAATACTAGTGACAGTGACCTTGTTTCAGAATCCTTGGAACCCTGTCAGCTTTGCTTCCAGTATATGGTTTCAAAGAATGTACTTTTTGGACAATATCTAGTTACTGGGTAGTGAATTAATAGAGTTAAGGGTTCTGATGCAATTCACATATAGGTCAATTACATGCGCCAACATCTGCTCTGTCACCATCATTTGCATATAGCATTCATATGTTAATGATGCCTCTTTTTACTCAAGTAATATATTTAAAAAACAAGATTTGCATATCAGTTTGGATCAGTATATTACAAGCAATTTATCATTTTCTCCTTCTTGTTATGATTTTAAGAACAGTATCTTGAGTGATGGCTGCTATATTTGAGCATGGCTCTGATTTATACAAGAAACCCTTCAGTGGGAAAGCTTCCATTCTAAAGCTGCTTAAAGCCTTATAAATCAATAATGACACAGATGGACTGGTGATAATCTATTTAGAATGCCTGATAGCAAATATTGTTGTACAGATGATTAGAATGGTAACTGTTTAAGCAGAAAGCCTTTCTCTCTTTGTAAATGGTAAGTTTGAACAAAAAAGTGCTCGCACATGGACTTCATGTCAGGAAATCTTCGTGCTGGGTCTGGGTTGCAAAGGGAAAACATCGGGGGAAGAACAAAGAGACTTCCCGCTCCTGCCAATATAATCATATCATTCCCTGTTTCTTTAACAAAACAGGACCTCTTAATGGAATTGTGTCTTCAGGTGTAAATAGCATTAAAAGCTGCTTCTGCTCTCCTCTTTGCCCTGATACAGCGCAAGGAGTGAGAAAATAAAGTGGAGGTTGTCAGAAGTGGCAGCTGCTTGGAATCCTGATAAATATAAGCTTTTATTGATCTGATGAAAATGAAAGATCCCAGTGCTAGGCAGTATTTAGCTTCTTGTCTACAGAACGTCACCGGTGGCCTTGCATTGGGATAGATTTTCATTCTCATACACCGGATTTGATTTCATCTTTAACCTTTTCAGCTGAATTTCCTTGACCTCTGCATATTGCTGTGATTTGGTGAATTTGTTACATTTCACTTTACATCACTTCTTTCTATATTTCCTTTTGTGATAGGGAACTGGGACGCCCCTCTGGCAATCTGTCAGTGCCCGGATCAGCCGCATCCTTTCTGGGGTATTTTCTCACCATACTGACAGTCCTTAAGACAAGTATGCAGTTAAGCTGCTAAGGTAAGTCTTACTATATTAGAACTCTTTGCCCTAGACACACATCATTTCCTCCTGCTTTGTCGCACTGACCTAACGCAAATGCCAACCAAATAGCCTCCTCTCTCTACCCCCTGGCCAGGGGCTTCCTCCCAGCCTCTCCCCGACCCAGGTAGGATTCCTCTACCTGCCCATAGCTCTGGGTGAGCGGTGGCTGGCAGGACCTTTTGCCATGGGGGAGGCATTCCTTCGTGGTTTGGGTGTGTTTGGGGATGGGTGGGGAGGGGGAACAAAGGAATCATGAAAAAATGTTATTTTCCTCTCTGTGGCTTAATTCCTTTCTCAAGTTTTCATCTGGGATGAATACGAGGCTTCAGTTCGAAATCCTGAGGTGCTGCTAACATATTCTGGTTCCAAGAAAGTGCCGCTGTTATTTTGAGTAGTTTTGATACAACCAAATCAAAGTGAAGATTTGAAATAGCTTTTCTGAAAGCCCAAGCTGAAGTCATAAATTATTCTGCACCATGATTCTTTCTGATAGTAAAACCATACCTCTCTGCCTGACATTGCTGAAATGTGGAAAAGTGAAAGTTAAAAATAAAATGAAACATTTAAATCTTGGCTGTTGAGAACCTCAGATAGACATCAAGGCCAGTCGATAAAGGCCCCTATCAATTAGGCTTCCGCAGTTATCATCAGATTTGGTTTATTAGCAATGGCACAGGTGCAGGGTTCTGGTACTGAGATTGGGAAGGGCTAGGAAAAATGAGGGGAACTACCATAAAATGGGAAGTGAGGGGCTGGGATGCCAAGGTCGGCTCAGTGGCAGAGCCCAGGGCAATGGCGGTGCCCACTCCCTCCTGGAATCTTGTGGGAGGAAATGTCTGCAGCCAAAGGGTTGGAAGGTTTCCCTTTTTTACCCCTTTCCTTTGAGTCAGAAAGTGTTGATTTCACACTGTGGTGAGTGTTTTCCATCAGCTTCTTGGTGGGTGTATTCCGTGTTAGGAAAAGGAACAGCGAACACCAGCAGTTGTGGCTTCCGTCAGCGGAGGGCGGGCGGCCTCCAGTGGCCCCGGGACCTCTGAGCACCGGGACCCCTCTAACGATGGAGACAGCCACGGGCTTCCTGGGCCTCCGGACTGAGCTGTTTGGCTATTCCCTCCTCAGCATAACACAAGCAGAACAGTTTTTGGTTCCATAGCTGTTTGGTTGGGAAAACAAGCCTGCGGTTGCCAGTAAGGTTTAGAATTCGCCTGCCAGATCAGGGAATGTCTGTGAAGACTATTTTCCCTCTTGGGAGGCAAAACACAGATGGGGGAGTTTAGGAGTCTTACAATATTTAGCTGCTACATTGATGGTAGGGATTCTGCCGCGTGGAGGCTCACAGTTTCCGAAGGCCTAGCTTATCATCACTGCCGAGGGCCTCAGGTAGGGGAGGTGGGTGGGGCTGGCTTTCCCCTGGGAGCGAGCACACCAGCTTGCTCTGGAACGTTCCACCCTCTGTGCCTCTTGAGGTGGGCGAGGAGGTACTGCAAGGGTGCTGCCTTTTCCCCTTGACCCACATCGGGATGAGGAGCCAAGAGTTGGATGAACCACCGTGCCTGACAGGTGGGGCGACCGAGGGCAGGAGCTGGAGTGACTTGGGCTTCTTCTGTGAACGAGACGTGCCATCCTGCATGTGGTTCCTGAGACCCTGTGGGATAGGCCGAGGCACCAGCCTCACCAGGTTTCCTGCCCCCGAGGCATGCGTTTTAAAAAGTTAATCACTTGGTGTGCTTTGGACCTCATAGAAGATAAGGAAAGATGCTGCGATGTTCTAGGGATTGGCCATGAGCAGGTGGGGAGGTTTTTCTGCATGGGAAATGTACATCTTGGAATAATTCGGGGTCATGTGAACTGGAGTAGGGTTAGAACTTTATATCTAAGAGCATATTCTGTGCCCTGGAGACCAAGAAAGGGGACAGGCTTTAGAAACAGGCGGAGAGCGTGTGGGCATCTCCTTTCCAGCCTCTTGCTGACTCCCCAGTCCCAGCACACAGGATTCTCAGGCCCTAGAGCCCGGAATTATGATGAGATGGTTGAGACATTTCTGGACTTCTGAAGGTACGTGTTGGGGAAATCTTGCTCCCATTCCTCTCCACCAATGCCCTCCCGATCCTTTGAAACGGACACTTGACTTTTTAAAGTCAAATATTATACAAATACAGCTTCGGGACAACTGAAGCACCATTACTTAGACCCTAAGCAACCTGTCGGTAACTGAACCCCTCGTACACATCAGAAAATGATTTACTGTTCTGCCACAGCATGGGTTTCCAGAGCAACCCCAACAGGGATTGGAGGCAGAGTCTAAAGGCGTGTCTGTCCAGCTCTCCACAGCTTTATCCTTCAGAAAGACCCCATGCTTGGTCTCGAGGCCCAGTGACTTCTAGAAGGAATTGCCTCTCAGAGACCATAGGACCTTCCCTCCATCGGACAGACACAGAGTGGCTCCCATTGTCCCCGGGGCATGTGCAGGACCCTGAACTCAGGGTGCTGTCCCGAGGCAGCCCCGTGTCCTGGTACAGACGTGTGAGTCAACAGCCTTCCCGTAGCAGTAATTACCTTAGTTAAATGCTGCAGGAGCCGTACTTTAGGAGCACAGAGGAGGGAGTGAATAATTGTAATTTCTGTGTGATAATGATGATAAGCCCTGCATATGTGTGTGGAGCTTTGCGTTGTATTTGATCTTCACTGGGAGATCTCCAGGCTCATGGAGGTAAGGATCCCTGCAAACTCCTTTGTAGCCACTGAATGAGGTAAGAAAGTAAGATCACATTACTCTCATTTTGCCTGAGAGAAAAATAAAATCAGAGATAATTTTAACTCCAGAGGGAAGGTAGAGTGAACCAATTCTGGTCTAAGAGCTTCTTGGGATTATCTTAATCCTCATCAACTCCCTTGCAGGTAGATGCTTTTATTAGCTCCATTTTCCAGATGTGGAAACTGAGGTCAGAGAAGTTGAGTGGCTTCTCCCAGGTCACACAGCTGCTGGATGGTGAGGCCAAGGTTTGTGCATGCTTCTTTCTGATTTTGGAGTCTGATCCCTTGGCCATGGAGCAGCCCTGGATATAGCCTTGGACAAGACAGACAAGCTCCCTGCCCTCAGGGAGCTTATATTGTGGGCCTGGGACACAGTAAACAAGACAACCATGGATAAGATGATGTCAGATAGTGATAAAGGCTATGAGGAAATGTCTGGGGTGAGAAGAGGGCGAGAGGGAGTATCTGTACTTGGGTGATCAGGGATGGCCCTCTTTTTTTCTTTTCTATAAATTTATTTACTATATTTATTTTTGGCTGCGTTGGGTCTTTGTTGCTGCACGCGGGCTTTCTCTAGTTGCGGTGAGCAGGGGCTACTCTTCGTTGTGGTGTGCGGGCTTCTCATTGTTGTGGCTTCTCTTGTTGCGGGGCACAGGCCCTAGGCACACGGCCTTCAGTAGCTGTGGCTCGCGGGCTCCAGGGCACAGGCTCAGTAGTTGTGGCACACGGGCTTAGTTGCTCTGTGGCATGTGGGATCTTCCCAGACCAGGGTTCGAACCAGTGTCCCCTGCATTGGCAGGTGGATTCTTAACCACTGCGCCACCAGGGAAGCCCAGGGATGGCCCTCTTGAGGATGGCACATTGGAAGTGAGAGGTCTGAAGGACATGGAGGAGCCAGCCGGTGAAGGTCTGGAGGAAGAGCATTCCTGGCAGAGGGAGTAGCACGTGCAAAGCCCCTGTGGTGGGGAAGAACCCAGCATGTGTGGGGGACAGAGTGTAGGCCATCGAGGCTGGAGCACGTGAGCTCTGGGGAGAGGGTGGGTGGGTTGTAGGGCCTGGATAGACATGCCTTTGTAGACCGTGGTGAGGCCTATTGCCTTTCTTTTATGTTTATGTTGCTTTTAACCAGAGAGTGTGTCTTGAGAAACCCACCTTTCCAGGTGTGGGAATGCTCCTAGGTGCCAGAATTCTGCAAGTGGCTTGAGCCAACTCTTGGTGGGTTGTTCGCTGCAACCTTAATTTTCTACCAGAGGGATGTCCTTGTGACTTGTCTAAAACTGGGAGTCAGGGATTTCAGGCCCCATGGGTGTAGGAAAGGTGGCCAGTCACATGGGGGCCACAGTGCCCTTTGGCTGCTCCTGTGGACCCAGCTGAGCCCCCGCGACTGTGGGCTCGGGCAGAGTTGCAGGTGGAAGGCTTTGGGGCTCCCTTTGATCGGTCTGCCTAAGTCTGTGCAGTCTCAGGGAGTTGTAAACACGTTCCATCCACTACCAGGAAGTGTTAACTCCAAACTGACTGTGATCACTTCCTTGTCAACATCGATTTGTGGGTCATCTAATAACATGCTGAATGAGCTTAAGAGTAAAGATTCTGGTGGTTATAGTTTAGACCTCTTTTCCCTTGGGCAGTACAGGTGCTGTTGTTAGGCAGGACTCTGTTTAGAAAGTCTAGGTAATCCCTACACCCATAGAGCCCTAGGGCTGGCAGAAACTCTTGCAATCAAAGACACCTTTATTTTATAGGTGAAGAGATGGAGGCCCAGGGAGGGCAAGGGACTTGCTCAAGATCACAGAGCGAGTCATAGGCAGAGCCATTCTCACCTGGGCACAACAGGCCACCCCTCAGGCAGTTCCGGACAGCCTGGGGGCCCCTCTTAGCTGAAAGGAGGCACCAGCAGGGGGAGGGGCTGGTGTCCTAGTCGCCTCAGGAGCTCACACAGCACGCAGCACGGTCCTGGCACGCTGTGAGTGGTCAACAATCATTCACTGATGTATTGATTGACCAACCCCTCACCTCCGCATTTTGTAATCATTAGAATTTGTTGTACCTTGGTTTCAGCAAACTCAATATATATCAAATCCACATTTCTTTCCAAATTTTCTGGAATGCAGGGATTGCAAAGCCCAAGACCTCCCTAGGTCTGATTTATGCCAACACCCAGGACATAATGAGGCCAGGACTCTGGTAGTGAGTTCCTGATACCTGCACAGGTAATTTGAGGGTGCCCCTCAGGTATTCCAGTAGGCCCGTTTTGGGGATATAAAATGCTGAAAGTTTTGGACAAAGATGGTCAGTGCTGAAGGCAGCTTGGCCAGGGGAGGGCCTGGACTGTGCCCCAGAGTGTGTTGCAGGGAGGGACCTAGATAGGCTTTGGCCCAGCCTGGGCATCTGTCTCTGGGGAGTTGTCCTAAACCCAAATTCAGGGTTCAGGTGGGAAATGCAGGGAGCTGGATGTGTGCTAGAGCAGACTGGGGAGAGCTGATCCCATGGCAGGGGGCCTCTCAGCTCTCATCAACTGCACTTGGGAATGTGGGCAGAATTTTTCCAGGTCTTCGTAGTTTTTAAGGAAAAAAGAAATATTAAAAAAACTGGTTCTTTTCCTTCAACGTTGGCAACTAATTAAGTTTAAAAAAAAACTTTCTGCAAACGCAAGTATATGTGTGGACTGGACAGAGCTTCAGCCCGCACCGTGTGACTCATGCTGAGCGCAGACACATACACACAGTGGGCACGCGATGCGGATCTGCCAGTGCTGACCCGAGCTGCCCGCGGCACAGCCCAGGCTTTGGGAGCACGTGAAGTGGGAAGGGAAGGCAGCCTTTGCAGGCCCCGGGCCTCACTCTTCTGCCCTGCGTTCTCTTGCTGCGGGGAGGCCGGGGAATGTCCCTGGCTGCATGGGGTGGGCCGATGCCCGGAAGAGGTGCAGCAGTGGGAAGACACCCACCTTCTGGGAAAGGTGGTCGGGATGCCTGTCTGCAGGCTTCCACGTCCCACCTCATTCTGTGTCTCCCCAACACCTGAGTTATAAGGGTGCCTGCCCGTGTCTCATGTGGGGACACGGAGATGGACGGCGTGTGATTCTGCCCTCAGGGAGCAGGCGATAGAACCACCCCTCCTCATGCCAGGAGCGGGGCTGCTTTGGGCAGACGCCTCGGTCCTCAGGTGTGGCTGATCCACGTGCTCTGCTCACCTGTGTTTGGGATGGGGTGGTCCTGACGCTGCACCAAGCTGACCGGAAGCTCTGGCTGCCACTGGACATGGGTGGCCTGTGTTGATCCTGGGGTGAAGCTGAAGAAGAAGGTGCTCTCTGTCCTGGGAGCCTACCTGGTGTGGGAGAGAAACGGCGGCGCTGCTCAGCCCACCCAGTGCATGTCCTGGTCCTGTGCTCTGCTCCATCCAGCGGAGGCGACCCAGGTCCTCAGCTCCCCTGAGAGGCAGGCAGGTGGCCCGGCATTCCCGGAGATGGGGGCTGACCCCATACAGCTGCCTGCGGTGGCTCCGTCGGGGTGCTGTGGACCAGCATTGTCTGCGTGCTGGGAAGGGGTCGCTGGTCTCTGGGCCTCACTTCCTGTTGGCCCCTGCCTGGCTCTGCTCATCCCCACATACTCCCTTCACCCGTCCACATGCAACATGGAGTTTCTGTGTGTGTAATATTATTTGTTTTTATTTCTGTAATCCCTTTATTGTTTGCACAACTGCTGTCAGACTGTTGCCTGAAAGTATCACAGGATAATTGCAGAACGCCTGCATAAGTAATTTCTTATGAAATCGGGCCTTGTCTGCATATAAAATTGTTTGTCGTTGCTGCATACATGGACTTCATTATATCCAGGCTGTTTACCGGGCTCATACCTTCCTCACAGGCCACGGCGACGAGAGGGCCTGACGCTGGGAAATAATGAAATACTATCGTTTTTCTTTTTGGTCATATGACATTGCTGGAGGGTGACAGTTGGTCCGAGGTGGTCAGAGAGAGCCTGGCCCTGCAAGGAGATGGGGACCGGCTTTCCCGGGCCGCTGCCAGGGAGGCCAGTGGCTAATCCGCCTGTGCCGGGCATTTCTTCCGACCACATTTCTGTGATATTAATGGTGTGTGGTAGTGAAAGAAATGCGTTTTATTCTCGAGTCTAACCCTGCTGTTATCAAAGTAGCTTCCAGCTTATTAGCGACAAAGGACTTTTCTCCTCTCTGCTGCCCTGTTCGCCAGGGCTTCCTGAATTAAACTGCTGTTTCCTGTCCTTTATATGCATGACCACATCTGGGTAGCCTGCTCACAGCCCCGCTGCTTAATAACAATCACCTTCCCTTTCAGTCTCTGTTGATTGTTTCTAATTCACTCTGACAGATAGTGCCTGACAACTTGCCGGCTTTTCCCTCCCTCCGTGACCTGAAGTTACTCACAGCACTTATATAGTCTGTCATTTTTAATATTTGATTTCATTTTAAGTTATGTGTTTTACTGAGAAGATGAAACCAAAAAAAAAGGGGACTTGTAATGGAACATAAATTTAACCCTTCTTGCCATCCGGCACCAGCCTGAGCCACCCTCCCTGGTGTCTGGGTGACGGTTTCTCCTTCCCTGTGATTCTCCTGCTGCCGCTGGGTTTCTTTTCTTCTTTCTTTTTTTCTTTCTCTCTCCTGCTTTTTCCTTTCTGTCTTTCATTTCTGAAAACAAAAGCTTTATGTCATATTCTTTCCCTTTAATGGTGCTTGATTAGTTTATGGAGCTAATAATGGCACTTTCTGCTTTGCAACCAGGTTATAATTGAAAGACCTTTCGGGGGGTTTTCCTCTGGAGTGAGGGAGTCAGGAGAGAAGCCTAGTGAAGTCAAAATGACCAACTTCAATTAAGGTTCAGAATGTGAATTTGATCTTTCTTTTTGGAGATGCTTCTCTTTGGGTGAGCTCGCGGGGCAGAGAAATGCCAGCTCTGCCTGGGTTTGGGATGAGCCCTTCCCAAGGGTGGGGACACACATCTCCTTCTGCCTCTTCCCTCCGAATCTGCCCGGCGCGCGGGCTTGTAGGGCAGGCGTCCTCGCGGGGGGCAGGCGGCCCACGTCACCTCAGGGTCCACTCTGCCATGACTTGGCCTTTGTTTGCCACCAGACAAAGGCTCCTGTGTCCCTCTTGGCCCTTCAGAGGTTGAGAGCTGTGAGGCCGTGCATTAGGTCAGCTTTGCAAATAGACACCACAAAATAAAAAAAAAAAAAAAGTGGCTCATTAACCCATGACGCCTCGCTTGCGCTGCTGGCCTTCTGTGTACATCGGCCTGTCCCCCGCAGTGTGGCTTGGGCGGCTGAAAAAGCTCAGTAAGAGGGATCTGGGTTGGATCTCAGTTCAAAAAAGTTCAATTTCACTGTTGCCCATGCCTGGTGTCCCCATGACCACAGCACATCCCAAGCGTGTGAGCTGCCACACTCAGGAGGGCCCTGGAGCCCCCGGGCTAAGTGCTCCTTTGACTCGTGCAGCTGCAGGCCTGGAGCAGAGGGTGTCCGTCCTAGGGACCAGGCAGGCAGGTTTCCAGGGCGCTCTTCTAAAGGCAGTCTGCTGGGGGCGAGGCAACAAGCCTGGTTCTCTGGTGCCAGCTCTTCGGGGAGTACCGGGCTCGGCCCAGAGAAGCACAAGGACTCCAGGTCGGCCTGGGTCCACTGCCCATGGGCAGATGTTCTAGCTTCTCCCCCGCTGTTCTGCTGCCCCTGGGTCCAGGCCCGCAGACCGAGGTCCTGGGTGGGCCGGCCATGTCTGTCTTGTCCCAGCCGCTCCCAGGATGACTCTTTCATTGGGGAGTTTTCTTCGCCAAGCCTCCCCTTTCTAGAACCTGGGTTCTCTCCATCTCTCTGGGCACTGTGGGTAAACTGAGGAAACAGCTGCTCTCTAAGGGAGATTTTTTTTCCTTTCTGTAGTCCCAAGCGTCCCATCGCTGGTTCCTTTTCTTCCTTCTGAAAAGGGTGAAAAGTCAAGAATAGCTATTTATTTTGATGGTTTCGCAGTGTTGCTTTATTTTTTATTTTTTTGAAATTGTCATTGTTTTGAGACGTTCTGATTAAAATAAAAAAGGAGAATTACGCACAAAAAGTAAAATGAACACAAACCTTTTAACTTTATGTAGGAAATAAAGATCTGTGTACACAATGGTGTGCTATAAGTAAAATAAGGACAAAATGGCTTTTCTCTTTCACTGACCCAGATGGTCTTTATGTGCAAGGTATGGGCCAGGTGGTAAAAGAAAGGGGGGTTGAAAAGTCTTGTTTTTCCTTTTGTAGCTCTCCATATTTGTAACCTACTGGGGAGACCAGGCGTGTGTGTGTGTGTGTGTGTGTGTGTGTGTGTGTGACAGCGATTGCCAGGTAGTGGTGCTGGCTCTCACAGTCTGGGATGATCCTCACATTGGCCCCAGCTCAGGAAGTTGGGCTAAAAGGATCCAGTGCCTTGAAGAAAAATACAAAGAGAGGCCAAGGGCCGCCATGCCCTTCCTGCTTTTAGGAGGGCAGTTGAAATAGAATTTTAAAGCAGGTTCTGTATTTGAGGTTTAACCTCCAGCAAGGCTAAATTATGCTTTTATTCTCCTTAAAATGGACTGTTTGGCCATTATTGGTTCTTGTTTTAGAGTCAGAAAGAAATTGGGGGTTGAAGTCAACTAAAGACTGATTTGGTTGTGGTGCCTCTGGGGTCCATCTATTACCTGGTGAGCTGGGGCGACGGTGGAGCAGACTTCCTCGGAGTCCAGCTTTTCTGTGGAGCTAGCATGGGGGCAGGTGCGTTCAGTCAGGATTTGGGCCTGGAGGGCCCTGCTTCCTCAGGAGACAGCTCTAACCAGGGCTGCGAGTTAGCAGGGCCCCGAGAATTCACTGACCCTGGGCCTGAAAGGATGTGCCTTGTATGGAGTTAAGGCGTATCATTCTTCAGTACGGTTTAAGTCAACAGAAATGTGAGAGCCCTGCCGCCATCCTAAGCACGCATGGGTACAAATACAGAGCAGAGAGGCTGCACAGGCCACTGACCACAAGGGAGTGTGGCCTGGGCCACCTCAGAGATTAAACAGAGAGCCATGGATCCAGACTTGGGGGAGAGATCTGTGGATAAGAGCAATACGAATGAGATGCTGACCAACGACAAGGGAGCTCATGATTGTTGTGTGCGTTCTCTGTGCTCAGCACTGCACATCATTTTAGGGAAGGAAAACCAGACCTGTCCTGTGGCTCACGAGGAGCTTCACGGAGAAGCTGGCGTTGGAGCTTGGCCTTGGGGACCAGGAAGATTTTCATAAGTTGAGGCAAGGGGAAGGCCAGAGGGAAGTAGCTTGCAGAAGGCAGGAACCTGCCAGATGCATTTGGGGCTGGGGGGAGGGGCGTTTTGGAGGGGCTGAGGTGACCATTCCAGGTGGGGGCAGGAAAGGGGGGAGACGTGGGAAAACTGGGGGTGGGCTTGGTGTCGGGGGTGACGAGTAGCTCCATTTTGTTGGCACTTAGGATATATTAGGTGTGAGTGGAAGGGTGGGTCAGAGCCCAGTGGGAGAGAGGCTGCCTGCCAGGTAAGGGTATTTGTGATGAGTTGGGACGTACCCTAGAAATGGGCATTGGGAAGACTGTTTGCGCTATCCGACGCCGACCTGGGGCAGTGGACGTGGGAGTGGGGAGAAAGAACCGAACTGGACGGTGCCCTTCTCTTGTCACTCACAGTGACCTCAGAGAGAGAGGCACCGCAGTGACAGTGCTGGAGCTGGGGTGTCCAGGCTGGCCAGCCTGCCCTGGTGCTCAGCTGTAGGCAGTTTGCCCACGTCCCAGGCCAGGCCTGTGAACTGTACACAGTACGTTGGCCTTTAAAAAACAATAAAAAAGGGATTGCCCTTTAACCACCCCTCCCCCACTTTGTATTCATCAGGGTCAGACCCATTTTTCTTTCCATACATATACAAAAGATGAACTTTGGGTTATACAAGGGGTATATGCCAATGTCAAGAGCAGACAAGAACAATGGAACAATTAGCAGATTCATCAGTTCTTCTGCTTATACTTCAATTCCAAGAGTGAAATGTTAGTTTGTTCAACTCTCTGCTTTATGCCTTGATCACAGTGTGAAAGTGTTGACTAAGCTTAGCTTCCTGGTCAGAGGGTCGAGACCCATGGCTTTTAAACATGCTTATATGAAATCCAAACATTCATGGCCACTGGTGATCTTGAAATCAAGGCACAACTTATAAAACGAACACATAATTATCTTGTTTATTCAGGGTATAAATAGAGTTCATGCATTTAAAAATTTTTCTTCCCGATAAGGACTTTAGCCAGCATTTAGTCTTTAGATAGCCTCTCTCCTTAGTATACGCTCTCTATCTCTTCTCTCTCCCTCCCTCCTCCCTTTCTTCTTCCCTCCCTGCCCCCTCCCTACCCTTCTTCCTCTACTTCCCCCTCTCCCTCCATCCCTCCCTCTCCCTCTCCCCCACCCTCTCTTCCTCTCTCTCTCTCTTTCTCTCGCCCCCATTCCTCCCCCCTCCCTCTTTCCCCCTCTCCCTTCCTTCTCTCTCTTTCTCTTTCTCTCCTCAGAAGGCGAGGGACTTGTTGGACCTGCTGTGGCTGCCCCTGGAAGAGGCAGGATCAGCCTGTGGATTTCCTCCTTGGAGCCCTTCCTGCTTCCCTCACAGCATTGGCAGAGGAGGGATGGGTGCCCAGGCAGGGCCTGGTGTGCTTGGACGCATCCTTGCCACCTCCACAAATCCAGGGAAGGGCCGTGAAGCCCACACCTGCCTCTGACAGCCCAGCTGGGGACCAGATCCAGAGAGCAAGGTGGCCTGTGGATGGGACCTTCCCAGGCCCTCCCCGGTGGGGGGTGGGGGGCACGGTTTATACCCAGAATGACTCCTTAGCTCTAAGCCAGCCACTTTCGTCACGTACGCACCTCCTTTTTGATTTTTACCATACCGAGTACCACATGCTTCTAGCTTTGTTATTTTTTGAGACACACTTCTTTTAATTAAATATTATATTTAGCTTTGTCCTAAATAATAATCTCTATGAAATCTCTGGTTTGATGTACCCTCTATATATTTTTTCATATCAGACAGTAAAATAATTATTTAAGTATTAATTGTTTTTTATTTTTAAAGAAAGTACTCGAACTGTGTTTTTTCTTTTTCTTTTTCTTTTTAAATTTATTTTTATTTATTTATTTTTGGCTGTGTTGGGTCTTCGTTTCTGTGCGAGGGCTTTCTCTAGTTGCGGCAAGTGGGGGCCACTCTTCATCGCGGTGCGCGGGCCTCTCACTATCGTGGCCTCTCTTCTTGAGGAGCACAGGCTCCAGACGCGCAGGCTCAGTAGTTGTGGCTCACAGGCCTAGTTGCTCCGCGGCATGTGGGATCTTCCCAGACCAGGGCTCGAACCCGTGTCCCCTGCATTAGCAGGCAGATTCTCAACCACTGCGCCACCAGGGAAGCCCTAATTGTTTTTTAGATAGGAGTTTTTTTGTGTATCACCTAAAACCGTCTTGTGTGCCAGCGTGCAAGCCTTTGGGTATCACCGGGTCGATCCATTGGAATGTTTGCACCCAGCCAGCTTCCTAGGATCTAGTTCAAGTTACTCCATGAAGGCACTGCCTCCCCAGGCCCTGGGGAAGCCCCTTCCCAACCCCTCCAGAAAGTTCTCCTCGACTCCTCGATCTCATGGCCCTGCCCTCAGAATCCCTAATTGTCATTTAATCATGCGCTGCTCTGGTCACATCTGACAATGCTGTGAGCAGTTGCTGGGCCATGCTTTCTGACTCTGTCTCTTCTCTTTTTGATGGCCAAAGTGTCTGGTCAATTGAGCTAGCTGTGTCAGTCTGTCTGTCAGTTCTGTCTATACATCTATGTATCTCTCTATCCATCTGTCCGTCCTATCCACTGCCCCTCTCTGTATCTATGTATCTATCATCCTTGTGTCTATGCCCAATATCTATCTATCTATCTATCTATCTATCATCTCCTATTCTCCCCCCATCCCCACTTTCTTTCATCCTCTTTGATGAGCCAGACACTGCTTTAGGCCCTGGGAATATAGCAGAGAACAAAACAAAGTCCCTGCCCTCATGTAGCTGACATTCTAGTTGGAGAAGTCAGGCAATAAACAAATAACCGAATAGATGAAGAAACCAGAAACTGATCTGTAGGGACACACGCCATACAGAGTATTGAAACAGGGAGATATGAAGCAGAGAGACCAGGACAAGCTGAGGCTGAGCGATCAGGGAGGGCCCCTCTGGGGAGGCTACATTGGGTCTAAACGCTGAAGGCCAAGGCAGAACCCTGCCAGGATGGGGCAGCACCTGGACAGAGGGCAGAGCTCATGTAGAGGCCGTGAGGCAGGGGCAGGCTTGATGACTGAGGTGCAGAGAGAAAATTCAGATAGAAGAATGAAACTGTATTTGATTCTGACTTTGACAAGGATAAAGTTCTTCCATTTCTCACTTCCTAGGGGCTACAGTCCCTTTTCTATGTAAGAAAGTCCAACCCCTCAGCTCTGAAAGCCCCTGTGTCAAATTCCTTCTGCTGGGGAGCTTTGGAGGCAGTGCCATGTTGTCCCCTGCGAGGTTGGAGGGCTGAAGGGGAGCACACCATGATGAGGTGACCGCTGACATGCTAATATTCCATTTTAATCTTGAGTGCCAGGTTACTTTCCAAATGAAGTGTCTCAGGCAAGCCTCTAACTTACATGAAATAAAAGAGTTTAATGCTAATTAGATATCATCTGACTACTGAAGCCATATTTATTGATGGTCTAAAAGAACATCATGGAGGTGGGTAGACTGGGAACGTGTCTCCACTAGAAACGTACCTTCGAGTCCCGGGACTCCTGCATTTCAGGCTCGCACACCCCACGCGTGGCGAAGCACATGCGGGTGGGACCCCAGAGCCGCCCCTGCAGCTTCCTCTGCCGGATACAGAGATCAGTGCCTTTCATGTGGGTTTGGTTCAGGAGGTCTGGGTGGGGCCCAGGCTGCTCGTTTTTAACCAGGTCCCAGGAAGTGCTGATGGCGCTGGTCCAGCTGCACGGTGAGTAGTAAGAGGCTAGAACAGACCAGGGTGAGCCGGCTCTGACCCTGGCTCCTGGCACCACTGCTCACAGGGAGTGACGGCCCTGTGTGGAGTCGCCCACTGTCCTGGTCTCGCCCACCCCCTCCATCTTTCCTTCCTCCCTTCTTTATCCCAGACCTTCCTCCTCCTCCTTCCTGTCCCAGCCTTGCTGTCGCTCCCCCAAGGCCAAGAACGGGGTGATTCCTTCCGGTTGTTAAGGTCTTCATGCAGGGTTTGACCCAGTCTTCCACCATTTGCCTCGTCTTTGGTTGTCTGATTGCCCTACCCAGACTTGGAACAGCTCAAGGGCAGAGCCTCCATTCCAGCCTCTTACTTCTGTGCCCCCAGGCGAGTGCTTCTCGAGAGGGCAAGGACGGGGATGTACTTCCTGACCCTCTGTAAACAGGGACTCGCGTGGGGCAGAACTGGCCTCAGCAGCCATGTGTTGGCTGAGCTTGGTAGGCAGGGCCTGGAATGTGAGGTCGCGCTCTCCTGTCTAGCCTCCGGCTTTCCTTTGGTGAGGCTTCTCTGGGCTGTGTCTTCCCTTCCCTCTGATCAGCAGCCTCCTAATGGCATAGACGAGGGATGCACGGCTCTAATGCTGCAGGGCTGAGAGCGTCCTCATCAGTGAACAGGGTGTGACCTCTTGGAGGTGCACGCCCCAGTGGTTGCCCATGGCAATGGGTCCAGTGTTGCTAGACCTTTGGATTTTTCTAGAGAGGTCAGAAATCTGGATTTTCAGATGGAACTCAGCCAGTTTTTGCAAGTTGAAAATCCTTACATGATTTTCTTAAATCATCACATAAGCCAAACTGAACATATGTGTCAGTGGATTTTGGCAAGTAGGCCTCAGGGTGCGGTGTCTGGTGCTGATCAACTCTGGGGATGATTCCATAGATCCTGCTGGGAGAAGCTAGGGGGCCTGAAGGAGGTGGCCTGCTTGAAGATGGCTTCTCAGCAGCTCACCTTGCCTGGGGAAGGGGAGTTGGGTGGAAAGGGCTCTGAGGACTCAGGATCCATTCTGCAAGAGTGGGCCCTGATGTGGCTTTCAGGCCTCGGGAAAACTCATTCTTCCATGTCAGCTTGTCTGCATCCACCTATAATTAGCATCTGAAATTTCTAAATGAACTGCCTAATCAAGTAAATTTAGCAAACTTATTGTGAAGTGCTACGAAATCCTCTCCCTCCAACTGTCCATACGGACACCCGCACCACCTTGCTTGCCTATGCTATTTGCAACTGAAGCTGCTTATGTGTGCTGTCTGGCAGCCCCGCAGACAGCCCATTTATGTGACCTATAATGAGTTTATTAGTGTTTCACTGCCTTGTTGCTATTAAGTTTTATCAGTTTCAGCTTCAAGAACACAAGGTTAAATTTTCAGTAGAGTTTTCTCAAAGTTTGAGAGGGATTAAGATTGTTAAAACTGTGTCCAAATGGTGGGTCCATGTATTTATTTTCAAGATATTATTTCTGCCCACTAAGAGATTTTGATCTCTTATTTATAAATTTAACACTTTTCTGATGTTCAGAATGGCAGCACAGGGCTCGAATTTTATATTGCACACTGCACATGAATGCATTAAATGTAGAGGATCAAACTGAAGCTGTAGCAAATGGAGCGGGACCCGTTGGTGACTGTGCAGCCCGAGATGTTGGTACCCCTGTCCCAGGGTGCGGCTAGGACTGGCTGTTGCTTTGACCTGTTAAATAAACATCATAAAGAAAGAGGGAAAATTCTCCCACAAATTACAAAAGGATGAGTTATTATATTATTTTCTCCCGGTACCATAAGATAAGCAGGTTCTTCTATGAAAATACGTGCATGTGTAATTGAATATTATTTACCTGGATCCCTTCTGTAATTCTTGAGCAAAGTTTTTAGGAGAAACCCTAAAGGAGTCTCTGCATTGGCTGCAATCAGAATAAAGTGGTTCTACTTTTAGGTTAAGAGAAAAAAAAAAAAAAAAACAGTAATAGGCTGAGCTGCTATTATGGAAAGTTTATTATAATTGATATATAAGCTAGCTGGGGGCTTAAGCACAGAGCAGTTGGAAAATTTAGCTAGCTCCTGGATCCAATTTAAAAAAATCTATGTCATGTCCACAGTGGGGAGATGGCCATAGCTGCAAAAGCCCTCCGTCGTACATGGAGACACACCTGTGGCATTCTCTTGGTTCTATGCTGTTTGGGATGTAGAATGCTCTAAATCCTGTCATTACTGCCTTATAGACGACAGACACTTCAAGCAGTTCTCCATTTATCTGAGATTACCAGTTAAACTCGTTAAAAAGCAACTCTGGCTTGTTCACTCAATTGGCTGTGGGGAAGATTTCGTGTTCTTGAGCGACAGTGTGGCTTTGATTAGTGGAGTGCTATACTTTTTAGGGGAGACCTTTGCTAACTTAATTTATGACCCTGGTTGATGGCGTCTGTGCTGGGGCGTTACGTATTTCCCCAACTATTGTACCTGGTGTCAATAAAGGCGCATTTAGGGAGATCTGAAATAAAACTCCAGGGCGTTTTTGTTCTTTGGGGAAGCAATGCACCATAAACATTTTGGGCTTGAGCCAACAGCTTTCCCTGACCGCGATTGCAAATTACTGTAGTATGTATAGATTGCCAGTAGAACACTATTTGAGGAAACCTGTATTTTATAGAATGTCACTTTTATGCACAATCCAGGCAAAAGAATAAAAAAACTAATTTAGCCAGCAGACAGTATTCTTTTGAATGAGGATTATGAAAAAAATATTTACCAAAAAACAAGCTCTAAATATGGCTTTTTATTTAATCATTATTACATCAATCATCAATATCAATACTTAATAGCAACCTGATAATGTATCCAGTAGGTGAAACAGCTATTAAAAAGTGTAAAAAAAGATTAATCAGGCGCAGGTGATATTAATGCTCTCCAATTATTTAATGATAAGTACATATTTTTGAAAGTGTTTTTAATAATCGACTGTAATATTAGTTTGCAAAAATGTAATTTCTTCTTAATTTTGCACCTTAGCTTCTTTGTGCCGGGTACAAAGGTAGTATATTTCTGTAGTTATTGTTTGCAGCACTCCGTGTAAAAAATCACGTTCATTTCAAGAAGCTGTTATGGTATTGATTCTGGTAAAGACTTCCATTAACTGACCAATCTAAATCTCATAAGTGATGTCAGGATAGTTATGCATTTGCTTGGTTCAAGTATTCAGCCATTATGTTAGAATGCAGGCAGTGTCTGAATATGGCTGTTAAATTATTTCTAAATACCGAACCAGAACAGCTTAACAGTTCTGCAGTTTGAGACTGACACAAAAATGACAATCTGCCACCTCTTTGTTTTTTAAATATTAACGTTGTATTGGGATAGTATTTTTGGAGTAAAAACCTGTGGCACGAGAGGATAAGTGACATAAACAAAGGCAGCTGGGCTTCATGAAATAATGGAACAATAAGGCCCTTGCAGCCGTTCTCATCACTCCAGTATGTTAATTAGCATTCTGTTGTGGCCGCAACACTGAAAACATGTAATCTGTATTGGTGTACAGTACAGCTGTGAACACACATTCTTTTTTGTGAGTCCCTGGAGTTAGCCTTGCCATTGGCATATGCGTTTGGGCCAAAAGTCAAGCCATCGCCACTAAAATAGCACACTATAGCAGCAAAATGTCATTTGTCTTTTCTTATTTTTTTTTCTCCCCTCAATGCCACATGCTATCCAGTGATGTAATCCAGTATCACTGCATCTGCCTCCCTGCTCTATTTTTGCAGGAGGGTATCTGAGGGGGCTGGGATGCCAGCAAGCAGGAGGATTTAAAAGGCAAGTGGCCCCAGAAGGGTCAAATTTAAAAATCAGTTCTTTCTTTTTGCATTATTTGTCTAAAAATATTTTTTTTAAATGCATAGATTTTTAAGTATCAAGGACCCAGAATCCGCTGCTTGTTTCCCTGCGGGGAGGGGGAGGCAGCTAATTCATACGGAAAAAGAATCTCAGTAAACTTTACCCTTATTTATCATCTATATTTCGAACCTGATTCACAGTCCTTCATGCATGTAATACCCACTTGGGGGTGGGGTTTGTTCTTCCCATTTCAGAGCTGAAGAAACTGAGGCTGAAGCATGGCCCAAAGATGGACTCTAATTGCAGGGGCTTTCTGACCTCTGCACGCAGGCAATGGATGGCTGCAGAGAGTGAAAATGATTGGTCGTTTTGAGGCAAAGGGGTTAGTACCAGTGAGCGGAGGCAGCCAGTGGCTGGGAGCAGTAACTGGGGCCTTCAGAGGCAGGACTCGGAAAGACCCCTCTTGCGTGATCTTCTGCTCACGTGTGGCTGTCTGGGAGCCGCCCCTGGTACTGCCGGAACATGGCCCTGGGTTCTTTCTGATACCAGTTTTGGAGGCAGGAGGAGAAGACCGGGTTTCAGCGTTGTTGTCACAGGAGCTTGACTAAGTGGCCAAAACCTGCTTGGATTTTTATCTGATAGCATTTGGCTTGAAAAGCGAAAATGGTTCCATTTCGATTTTCCCTGGTTTCAAAGTAATTCAGCTTTCTTTGTATGTGTTTGTGCAGCATCCCCAGCACAGGACACTTATACACACACACAAACACACACCCACACACACACGCTCATACATACTCTTGTTCATGAAGTACGTATCCCTTTGCAAAATATTTTTTGAATCAAAAATTACATTTTCTAGCCCTTCAAATGTATTATAAATTCAAATAGGGACTACCCACTTGTTAAAACTTTTCCTGCATTTCAGATTAATTTTATCCATCCCCCATCACCATCTGATCTGACTATACCAAAGGAGATTTTTAAAAAGAAAAAAAAGACCCAAAAAACCAACACCAAAACCAAACCAAACCAAACCAACCAAAAAAACCCCATCAGCTCTAAAGGAACTTTCAGACTCTGCGGGCAAAGCTTCTTGTTGTCTCTTTCTGAAAAATGAGAATGAATACTTAGCTCAAGATTTTTCTTTTAGTCTACCTCAAACCTGATTGAAAAACTACCCCCACCCCATAGAGAAAACACAGCATCTGGGTCACCATGCTGATCCAATTTGGTTCTGCTTTCGGACTGTGGAGGAATCAAATGGTCTGGCGTTTAGGTGATGTGAGTGAGTGTCCACCTGGGAGCAGATGAGGTTAAAGGTTAATAGCACTTGCTTTTTTTCTTTTTTTTAATTCCAGCAGAACAGAACTCTTTTACACTTGCCTGGCCCCTATCCTGAGTCCCACGTCCAACTCCACAGCCTTCGGAGAGGCCTCAGTTGGCGTCTTTGCTCAGACTTGCCTGGCTGAGGTAGGGCAGGACTGACACTAAGATTTTAGGTCTGTTGTTCCTCTTTTCCTGGAAACTCACCCCATCCCCCCTTGGTTAATGGCTCTTTAAATATTGAAATGCCTGGAAAAACAAAACAAAATAAAATAAAACGCAGGCTGTCAAAGAGATAAGAACAACAACAACAACAAAAATGTTGGTATCTTTTAGAATTTGTCTTCCTAGTGGTAAAAGTATATAATTAATAGGAGAATTTTCCTCCAGATGTGGCTATACTATAATAGAGCCTTATAAATGCTACAGAAAGAAAAATTGCTTGGAACGAAGGCGTCCTCAATGAGAGCACACCTGGGTCTGACAAAGATTGCATTTAGGGACTGCTGTGCTATCACAACGCAGAGAAAGACCAAGTCTCCGGGAGCAGCTGGAGAGAAAGCCCCGGCAAATCTGCATGCAAATAGCAGCACATTGTTAACTTAATCAGATGCCGAGGAAAAGATGTGCCAGAACCGCGAGGATGATCTACATACACGGAGGGACAGCGGCCTGGGCTGCCATGGCCGCTGGGCGAGGATGGGCCTGGAGCAAGGTGCAGTCGGGCTGGCCCGGCCTACCCACTGCCTGCCCATTTGCCCCAGCCTGCAGTCGATTTATCACAGAATGCTTGGTGCGCTCTTTGAAAAGATAGAAATGATGGAGTATATTTCAATTGGGAGGAAGCTTTTTTTTTTTATGGTGATACAGGTATTGGTATTATTTTGCCTGACTCCATAAGTCCAAATAAAAAATATTTCTGCTTAAATATCCGGGTGCATGAAGATAAGAAATAGTGCCCTCGAGTGTATAAAGAAAGAGATCTTTTCATTAAAAAAAAAAGATGCTCTCTATAGAGTGAAGTGCTGAGTATATATTGTACCTTAAGAAGTGGAAGACACCTGTTATTTATATTTTATATTAATATTAATGGACATATATATTTTAAATCCCCTCCATCTTTTAGTCTAGCACCGTAAAAAATAAAAAGTAATACTATTTAATCACCCACAGCTTAATAGTGCCTTAGTTGTTTACTGCCATCGCACTAATTGCTCTGTACTAATGTGTTTTTCTGTGATATCCAGTAGTGCTAAGAGAACAGAGATCCATAACCAATTAAATATAGTGTTTTTTATGTTAAAAATATATCTGATGAGGCTAGAAAGGGAACAGAAGCTGCCCTTAACGAAGGCGCATTGGCACCGTCTGGGAGCCCAGGAGAAGGTGCCCGCGTTGCCTCTTTTGCGCAAAGACAAAGGGGGTAATTTTTTTGGCAAGAAAACAAACCCGAGGAAAGCACAACAAACTGAATGTTTCCTTCCCCCGCCCCTCCCTCCTGCAACTCCTTGGGCTGCTTCTGGGCTCTCTCTTCCAGTGAGGCAGAGTTTGACTCGGGAGGGAGAAAGGGGGAGCGGCCACCCGGTGGTGCGGCGGGCAGGCGGCCGGGAGGAGCGGGGCTGGTCCCCGGTTGGGCTGGGGCCCGGCGCCCGCGAGCCGGAAGGGCGCCCGTTCCGGCGCAGGCTGCCCACGGCAGAGGGCTCATCGGGGAGCATTGTTGTTGGCTCCAGAAGGAGCGAAGCGTCCCGGAGATCGGGCCGCGCGAGCGCGGCTCTGGGTGGGAGGAAGGTGAGGGGAAATCCGACCAAACAGCGTTCTTAACAATTTCCAAAGACGGTGGGAGTGACAAAGGAACGCAGGACGCCGCCGCCGCTGCCTGGGCCCGCGCTGTTTCCTGGCGAAATCACTAGTCGGGGACGGGAGCCGACCACAGGGCAGCCCGCCGCCCGCGTTCGCTGGCGGCGCGCCCGGTGGTGCAGCGGCCCTGGGCCGAGCGCTGCCCCCGCCGGCCCGCCGCCTGCCAGCCGGCCGGGCCCCGCCGAGCGCCACACTTCACCTTACGGAGGGGAGATAATGAGATCAATTAGAGGCGCCGTCACCGCGCCGAGACAGCTGCTGGCGCATAGTAATCACCGGCGGGGCCGGTGCGCAGGGGCGCCCCGCTACTGCTACCTGCGCCGGGCACCAGCACGCGCCGGCCCACTCGGGCCCCAGCCCAACCGGGGCCTGCGCCCTGCTCGCATCCTCTGCCGGGGGGAACTCACCTCTAGGCTGCCCCGCGCTGCCAGCCCAGCCCGTGGGAGGGTCCTGGACCGGCGCCTGCACGTGTGCATGGGTGCATGCTTGCGGGGACATGTGTGGGTGGGTGTCCACGCGTGACTATACCCTGAAGGTGCATGTAAGTGTGACACTGTGTGAGCTTGAATGTGCGGGTGTGCGACTGTGTGCATGAGTGTGTGGGTATGAGTAGATGAATGTGTGTGTGTGAGTGTGCATGAGTGTTTGCATCATGTGTACGTGAATGGGTGTATTTCAGTGCTTATGGCAGTGTGGGTGTGCATGTGCATGTATGTGAGAGCTCTCTGCACATGCATGAGTGTATGTGCATAAGCATGTGTGTACACGTGTGGAGCATGTGTATTTGCAGAGGAGTGTGATTCTGTTTGTGCACACATGCCTGTGTGTGCGTTTGAGGATTGTGCGTGTAGACAGCCTAAGTGAGAGCTGAATGTATGTGTCTGTGTGAGTGGTGAGTGTGGGTAATGAGTGCGTGCATGTGGGTGTACGTACATGAGCATAAATGTGTGCGTGACTCCATGTGAGTGTGGGCTTGTGTGCTGGGGGGTGGGTGTTGTGGCCCCCTCCTTCAGTCCCTTGCTCTCCAGTGGCTCCTTGGATGCCTGGGTTTCCCTGTGGGCCAATGGTCCTGAGAAAGTGCCATATGCTGTGTGTCTGTGGTCCACACCTGGCATTCCCCCACCATATGTACCTATATGTTGATGGCATGGGTGGCTCCCCATCTCCTGACCTCCATCTCCGTGTCTTCCCCACTGTGAATTTGTGTCTGTAGGCTCCACCCTGGTCAGCCCCTTCAGAAGGGCCTGGTTCCAGAGGCAGTGGGGAGGTCAGGACACGTGCCTTGCCATCTGGATCCCCCATGACTATAGAGCAGATAATGACCTGCCCAGGCGCCACAGCCCCATTTCAACTTAGCCCATATTGAGCACCTATTGGATGCTCTTCACTTTAGCCCTTGAAGGCCAGACAGATTCTCACTTTAGAAAACAGAATGGGTGAGGGCCCAGAGAAGGGCGGGAGAGAGATGTCATCCTAGTGACGGCTCACTTGGAGACTTTGCATTTGTTTTCCTGTCTGAAATGCTCTTCCTTTGGATCTTCATGTGGCTTTCAGCTCAACAGTCCCCTCCCCTCCGGACCACTCTGCGCATCCTGGGTCCCCTTCAGCCACTCTCTTGCCGTGTTTTGTGTCTTCATAGTGCTTCTTGCTGAAATTGCCACCTTCACCGGGTCCCTTGATTTTTGCCTCCTCCCCCATTAAAGGCCTCACTCCCTGGGGCCAGACCTTGCTGGCATGTTTGCTGCTGCATCAGCCCCTGGTATAGTGGCCGGTGCACAGTGGGTGCTGCGGGAACAGGCATCTGCTACCTGGCCATCCCTGGGGTCCTGGGGAAGCCCAAGGTAGCCAGTGTCTGCCCTGTGGGCTGGAGTCCACAGCCACCCTGCGATGGAGGCTCTGGAAGGTTCTCTGAGAGACCATCACCGAGAGACCTGATGTGGCCCAACACTGGGGCAGAGATGTGAGGGACATGTGGTGATGCCCACAGGGGACAGTCTCAGTCCCTGATGGAGCTGCAGCCCCTGCAGCCTCGGGAAGTGGCCAGAGTCCTGGCAGGTCCTTGTTTGGGCCTCACTTATAGAACTGGTTGTGCGGGTTCTTAGGTGCCCAGCAGGCTCCCTTGGCCACTCGCCTTCAACTGCGTCCTCAGAGGGCCAGAAGACTCCTGGAGTCTAATTTCAACTCTGTCTCTGACCTTGATGTGCCCTTGAACAAGGGGTTTGACCTTGCTGTAACTCAATCTCGTCTTTGAGATGGTCTGAGTGCCTGTCCTGCCTTCCTGCTATGGGTGGTGTCTTCTAAAAAAGAACAGAGCAGTGTTTCCCGACCCTGTTGTTGTCCCCACCTTGACACCACTTCTGACGTTTTTTTGTCCTCTGACTCTCCTGAAGTGATGCTGTGGGCACTGAATTGGGGCGGTTTGGCTCCTTCTGAGATGGTGGGAAACTCCTGGCCACTCTTGGAGGCTCCCCTTTAGATTCAATACTGTTGTCCCCAGGTCCCTGCCCTGTTCCCCGAGGTCCATGCCCTGTTCCTTCCTCTTTCTGTCTTCTACACTGCCCAGCCTTGGTCCCTTCTGCTCTCAGTGAGCAGCAAATAAAATGGGGCATGGGGGGGACAGCTGAGAGGAGACCCTACTGACAAGTTTCTGATGGAAAGAAAAGAAGGACATCTCCAGTGCCTGTTAAAAAGGTTGGAATAGCCTGTCTCCACTCTGGACCTCCCAGGGGGCAGAGTTGCTCTGAAGTGGTTCACTCCAACTGCCCTGACTCCTAAGGGCCTGCTGTGTGTGAAACGCTGTGCCAGGTGCTTTGGGCCCTTGTCTCACTGACCCCAAGTGACCTTGGTGTGTCTCTGAATTTCTGAGTCCTGGGGGTGAGGAGTGTGGGGAGGGGGTGATGACTCCAGCCCCATCAAATGCCTGCATGTAGGGAGGACCAGTTGGAAATAATGTATGTGCAGTACTTTGAAAACTTCCTATAAATATGATTTGAGACATTAAGAATGTTGCTTTTATTTTTCTTTCCCAAACATGAGCTATTTTGAAGTTTATGTATTCTCTTGGCTGGAGCTTACACAAAAATTTTGGGGAAAGGTATGAACAAAACATCCCCACTCCTCCTTGGTCTAGCTGGTCATGGGTCTACCTATTAAATGTCCCCGGGGTGGGGAGCCCCAGTCCAGTACTAGGGGGATGGCTAGCCCGAGCTGTGCCCTGTGTGTCATTATTACAGCGAGGTAGGTCTTGATTCTCCTTAAGACAGTGATGGCCCCCTGTCTGGCAAAATGGATTTCTGGCCGCTGTCTTCTCCACGGAGCCCTTTGCAGCCTGAGTAGGTCATGGGGATACTTGAATGTAATTAAATAAATTTGTTAAGCACTTTCTATTGAGTTGATTCTTGTTCGAATGAAATGGAAGGAGGGTGACCGGGACATGTGGTCATTGCCAGGAGGTCTAAGATCTGGAGAGGGTGAAGGGTGGAGAGGTTTTGGGGTGAGGACCTGAAAAGGAGGGTTTGGGAGGAGAGAGGGGAAGGGCTGGGCACAGCAGGTCAGGGGGAGACAGGCTGGCTGTCCAGGGACTGAACAGGGCGAGTGCAGAGCAGAGAGGCCCTGGGCTGGGGGCTGTCATTGCAGTGGCCACAGCAGACACTGCAAGGGACAGGGGTAAGTCAGATGATACTGACTTCGACTTCGCCAAGCTGTGCAGCTTTCCTGGACTAATAGTGACAGTTGGTGACCGAACACTGTGCTAAGTGCCTTCTTGCCCTGCCTGATATCTGCTCCACAGCAGTCCTGAGGAAGGACTTGAGGATGGCGTTCTGTGGATGAGGGAGCGCAGACTAGAGGGTCACTGAACTGGTGAGTTGGGGGGGAACATCAGAGCACGGCCCAGTGCCAGGGAGGACGTACTACTCTCTACACCCCCGCATGTTGGGCAGCTCCAGCAGGGGACTATGCCGAAGACCCCCAAAATGGAAGTAAACACAAAATGATGGAAAGCCCCAGCCCCAGGTAGGGGGGCATTCTTTGGGGAGGGCCTTTTTCCAAAAACAGAATGTTTTTGCCAGCAGTCAGCCTTTTGTCCTGTCTTTACGTGGCCCAATTAGGCAATCGCGCCCCTAATTAGCCAGCCTAAGGCCCTCTTTGTTGCCTGCTTAGAAATTCGCACACGGGCTTGAACGTTGGCAGGAAACTTTGTCCATGACACTGGAGGTGCATGTAAGCGTTGGAGATGGGCCCACGCTGTGAAGTCTGGCCTGGACTCTGTTACCCGGCCCAGCCAGGCCCGTCCATCCCCCCAAGAGCATGGTGACTCGGCCCTAAGAAGCTTCGAGGCCAAGTGAGTCTGAGTTATGAGTGGCCAAAAAGAGGTGAGATATTGAAGAATCATAAATATTAATTTTTTTAGCACTCTATAATTCAAAAGTGACTCAACTGATTTGTCTCAAACTCTGCAGGAAAACTTAGCTGTGGCATCAGATGTGAGTGCTCTTAGACCAAAAGGAATCTCGCGGCCTCAGATGTTTTGCCTTAAGGCACTAGGGGTGAGCGTCACAGCCCTGTGCCTCCCTTGGAAGTGCAGCTTCTTGAGGGCGGGAGTGGGCCACTTTCCAGAAGGCTCACATCTGACTGCTTCTCAGCAGGAACCTGCCCTATGGTCATCTAGGTGCCCAACACGTGTTTCTACATCACTGACACCAGTCATAACCCCATAGTGAGACCATTTCTTGTGATTAGATCAATGCTTTTTTGCACTTGCTATGTGCCTGGCACTGTGCTAGGGACTGAATGCCAGACGAGGTCATTGTTTAAATTCTGGGCAGGGAGAGGGGTGGGGGGACAAGGAACGAGGGGATGACAGAGGATACATAGCCAACAAATACACGAGCAGAGGAAAAGCGGGTGGTGTGACAGGGAGGGGTGCCTGAGGCAATGGTGGTAGTCTTGGGAGGCCTCCCTGAGGAAGTGACCTTTGATGGCAGACTTGCAGCAGAGTAAGATGAAACTAGACATCCAGACAGAGGGGAGCCCTTGGGGACCCAGGTCTTGAGGTGGCAACAGGACTGCGTGCCGGAGGAGCTGGGCCAGAGCGTGAGGTCCAGGGAGGAGAGATGCAGTGAGATGAGGCCACGGTGGTGCCCAGGTCACATGGGACTTGCGGGCCGGGGCAAGGGGCTAATTCCCAGGGTGATGGGCAGCCTTGAAGGGTTTGGGCAGGGGAGCCTTGTGATGTGACTTAGGTTGTAAACAGTCTGCTGTGGGGATGACAGGGGACTGGGTGAGAGAGGACGATGGTAGGGACAGGAGAGGGATGGAAACAGTCAAGGTCTGTAGGGAGACAGAGCTGACCTGATGATACCCAGGCCCTTTTATTCCATCTCTGGGCCCCTTAGCCTCCATCCAAATAGCTTTAATGTATCAAAGCATTGCTAAATGAATTTCCATGAAGTTTACTACAGGGAAAACCAGCATATATTTCTTATTTAAATTCTTTTGTTGGAAGGGAGCAAGCAGGGAGGAGAGAATGCTTTTTTCCCCCTGGTCTAGATCTCCTTAGAATGTCCATGTGAGACGTTTTGAGTAAAGCAGACTTTCTTCTGTTCACACTGGCTGATGTGTTACTCACTGCCCGCTGGTCGCTGCCCACCCCTGCCACCGGCCGGCGCAGGGACAGTCATACTCCTATCCCGCTTCCCATGTGAGGGCTACCGACGCAGTTATTACAAGAAAGTTGTCCGATTTGGATTGAGTCTGAACACATCTGCTTTGTTGACTGGACACTACGTAATTCCTTCAGCATCGTGTGTGCAAAGCTCTTCTTTTATGGTTTGGCCAAGTTGCTGCAACTGCAGTGGTCCAGCGTTAGCCATTCATTTCCTCTAAGACGTCTGGGTGGAAAAATCTACAAAACAATAATAGATCAATACATTTAAATTAGAACTTTCAAAAATTCAATAATGGTATTTACAAATTAATAAAGCACTGTAAAGAAAATATCTGCACTTCTTTATTTAGGGATACAGTTAATTTTTTCATTGATTAAGCATTCTTTTGGTGGATGGGATGTGGGCAGGGAAATTTTTTTTCTAAGAAAGAAGTCCTGTGTGGAAGCTAGAAGCATCCATGTTTCTAGACCCCCACATAAGTTACTAATGCATTGCACAGACAGGGATCCCTGGGAGGGGAGGGTAGGAACTGTGGCAGAGGTGGGAATGCACTGGGTCACGTGTGACCCGAGTGGTGCTGGTGGGGATGGACGTAGTGACAGGCGTGCAAGTCCCTCTGACTTCAGAACATATGGGGGCTCACCGTGTTAAAGGAAATTTGGTATAGGAAATCATCATTTATCAAACATAAATCAGGGAGCCATTCTTCTTTGTTCAAAACAATTCCCCATAGAAATCCTCAAAATTAGCCAACTTACTCTTGTGCATCTGGAATAAAATGCAGGTTTTTTTCCCCCTAAAAACAATGAATGTGACTCAAGTTTTCAGGACTGTACTTACTTCATCAAGCAAGGTAGAGCCTCTTCTGGCTCGAGCCTGGGGTGTGCCCCGTGTGGGGCGTGAGCAACCTGAGGGGACACGGTGGAGGCCACTCCAGCCCTGCTGGCCGCTCTGGCAGCTGGACATGGGTGTGGCCTCAGCCATGGGCTCTCCTGCAGCCCCAGTGCCCACGGCCACTCACGCGCGCTTCTTCATTTTATTCTCTTCCCCCACCCTTCTTTCTTTCTTTCCCAAAATGTTGACTGAGTATCTATGGGGGGACCACCTACTGTGCATGTGATGGGGGCCTGGCGGGGAACAGGGGACAGGCTAAGGACTTCTCATAGACACCCCGTGCTAGTGGACGGCATGAAGTGGATGTCCAGTGCTTTTTCCATCAAATGATCTCACGGGCGAGGCTCTGCCTTGGGCGTCGTGGGGGTCTTCCATCGTGGATGGAGGTCCTGATTCTGGGGAGCTTTGCCCATGGGATGTGTGTGGAACCCACGATATCCAAGTGGAGTGTGAAGGTCAAAGGGTTGTCCACATACAGTGCCTTAGGATGGAGGGGCAGAGATGGTGTTTAGAAAAAGGGCGCTCTCCAGCTGGAGTTGGGAGAAGCAGGGAAGGGCCTTGCAGGGGCAGGAAGAGCCGGGAGGGAAGGGGACTAGAGGAGGGAAGAGAGGGTTGTTGAGTTTGCAGACCATCCAGAGACTGAGGGAGGCAGTGGTCTGGTGGGTGGGGGATCATGGTGGTTGAGATGACTGGAGGAGCTAGGGGCAACCTGTCTCCGGTATCATGTGTCCTAAGAAGCAGTGCCAGTTCTGGGGAGGGGAGAGGCTCCTGTTGGGTGCCCTGACGGATGCCCCGTGAGCTGGGTAACTTGGCCGTTACCCTGGCTACAATGCTGAATTCCTCCGCTGGTCATTCTTGGCTGTAGCTGTTGTGTTGTCATCATTAGTCTCCCAACTCCACCACCAGCTGTTTGCAGTTCCTAATGTGGTGGAACTGAACTTGGCATTCGAGGCCATCTCTGCCCCAGTCCTCACTTGACATCCTTAGACTTCTTACAGACCCTTCATGGCCAGCTGCCTTCTCCCTGGGAATGAGCACACCACACACTGTCCGCCCTCACACCTGGCCTTATACTGTTCCTTCTGCCCGTATGCCACTCACTTCTCTGCAAATTTTCAGACCCATTGTTCAGGCCCAGATGCAATTCCACCTCCATCATGAACCTCCCCTGTCGTCTGACTCACTGCCTTGGCACACCCTTTGTGTTATTGCTTTGTACTCCAGCTGGGTGGAACCTGGGCCCTAGAGAGCACTGTGTGCTTAGTGGGACCCCAGTGGATGCCCTACTGAATGGCAGTCCCCAGTCACTGCACTGGCAGATGGTGTCCAGAGATCATGTGGAATTGTCCCTCTGTCCCATTCCTAACTTAGACTTTGATAAAAATATGACCCAGAGTGTTTTGTTGTCAGCTGGCGTTGCATCCAAGGCCCCTTGCTACCTGATCCCATCCTGCCTTCCCAGCTTCATCTCATATGGTATGCTCCCACCCCTTGCCCTTCCCCTCCTCACTGTCACCTCTTTTCTTTGTCACTGAGTACCTCTCCATTCCTCAGATACACCAGGATCTTGAATTCTCTATGCCTCTGCATATGCTATTTCCTTGTCTTAGAAAGCCAGCGCTTATCTTCCCCCCACCCCCCAGAAAACTCCTATTCATCCTCCAAAACCCAGCTGAAAAGTCACCTCACTACGAAAGCAGTGGGTGGAGTTAGCCCCTCCCTCAGCTGAGCTTTCAGGTCTCTGTTATCTGTGACCAGACTAGAGTCTGTATATAAACGTCTGCCCCGCCTGTTCTTGTCTCTGCCGGGCATATTGTAGGTCCTTAGTCAACGTTTGCCAACATTAATATTTGTAGACACTCAGAGCAGTGCCTGGCGCACAGCCAGGGCAATAGGTATTTATTTTTAGGCCCTCAGGAAGAGTTTTTGATGGAAGAAACTTGGAAATTCATCTTGCATCTCACTGAACACTTCTATCACAGTGGAACAGAGACAGAGCTTGTCTGAGGGTTGGTGGCATGTACAGCAGGGGACTGCTTCCAAGGGCTCATCCAAAGTCACATTCTATCAACAATTTTTAAGGTAGCATGTCAACATGTGTGTGTTAAGATTCTGATAAAAAGATGCTAGAGGAAGCAGTGTGCCGGCAGGAGTTGGTCTGTTTGACATGTGATTGAAGCGTCAGGGGAGACACAGACCCCCCCACCCACTCATGGCACAAGCCCTGCCCTCACTCGTAGGCCCCTAGGCCCTGTGGTCAGAACCTGCCTAAGTCTCGGGATGGTAGCCAAGGGAAGCCTGAGAGGAACCCGGGAAGTGAGAGAAAGCAGGTGCTCAGCTGTGCACCGCGGAAGGGAACAGCCTGGCACCCGGGAAGGGACAGCCGCTGGCCGCAGCCGGGCTTGATTTGTGCTGTGCACGGTAGAGCCTGAGGCCCCCCAGCCTCTGATGGATGCAGGTGAGCCCAGAAGACCCCTTTATCGAGGCTGGTGTAGGGAGGTTCTTGAGAGAGCCTGTTTTCTGCCCTCCCGTGGCTGATGGAAGTGAGGGACCCACTACTTTTTTCCAAACCATTTATTGCCACTTACCACAGGCTTGGTTTACATCTGCTGCTGAGAGCAGAGTGATCCCAATTTGGAAGCCGTGGAGGTCGTTTTTCACCCACACTGACATAAGCCATGACTCTCAAAGCTGATGACACACTCCAGATAAGGTCAAATGCTCACAGAAAGGGACATTTGGTGCCTCTGTTGCTTAATCCCTGATTGCAAAGAAGCTGCAGACACTAATGGCTGCTGGGATGTGCCATCCATGTCCCCGAGGGCTGGGGTCCAGGGCCCGGGCCTCCCCGCCTTACGCTCACACGGACACTATTCATCGCCTGCCAGGCACAGCGGGCCGGAGGCCCCGCAGACCCTGCCTTGAGAAGGTTTTGGGCCTGGAGGGGACTGTGGCGGGGTGGGGCAGGTACCGGCTGGGCGTGGGCAGGTGGTCAGTAGGCTGCACCCTTGAGGGGTCCCCTTCCCTCTCCCCATTTCTCCCCCGACCCGTGGCTGTCGGGTCTCAAGGCCCGTGAGCCTGCAATGGTGCTGATCGGGCCAGATAGTAGGTTCTGTGGGAAAGAGAAGGTGGGGAAGTGAGGACAGGGAAGCGGCTATAAGGTTCTGGAGGAGTGAGTGAGAGCGCACGGCGGCCGCTTTTGTTCAACCCGAAGGAAGACACACTAGCCAACAGATCACCCACCCAGGGGCCTCAGGGAAAGCGCATGTGTGGATTTCCTCTGCAAGGCTTGGGTGCGAGAAACGTCAAGTTAAAGCTCTCTACGATTGTGGATGCTCAGTGGGGTCAGAGAGGCGTCCTAGGGGCACCCAGCAGAGCCTTGCTGGGGTCCCCAGTCCTCCAGTCACCCCCGTGGTGCTTACTGCCCAGGCCCACAGGGTCCATTGGATGGAGAGGTCCCACTCTGCGGCGTGCAGCATCCAGTCGGGGCCTCTGGCTGTGGCCTCTTGCGGTCCTGCCATCGGGTGCCGTATGTGGTGGGTGCAGTCCCTGACACCCTGGGCTCCTCCCTCCATCCGTGGCGGGGCTGCTCCAGCTTCTTCACTCCTGGGAACCAGCCAGCTAAGGCGTCTGGGCTCTCAAGGTGTGCGCTTGCGTGCGAGGGCGCTGTGGGGAGCTGAGGGAGCTGCTTTCCAGAGACCAGTTCTTTCGAGGCAGAGTGCTGTGCTTTCAGGGTTGTTCAGGCTCGGGGTGGAGCGGAGGTGTTTTTTCCTCCTGGTTAGTCCATAGTCACGGATGGGAAGACAGAAATTCCATTATGGGTTTCCCCACATTCCATGATTAAAATCCTGTGCTGGGCCCTTCCGGGCCTCCTTAGGACAGCTGGCGGTCGGACATTATGTAGTGAGTGATGGACTGCGGGGCTCCGCTCCCTGGAAGTCTCCCCTTGAAGCAGACGTGGCCCCTGGAGGAGGTCTGAGGGCTTGGTGGGGTGCTGCTGTGGAGAAGGAGGGAGTCGGGTTCCCCCACTGTGAGCCGAGAACACAGGGCTGCACGGGGGCTCCTGTTTCCCTTCCTCTGATGTGGGACCACCCGGTGTGCTCCCACTCTGCCTGTGCTCTGTGTGCCCGGCTTTACGACTCCCAGGCGGAGGGTTGGTTTGTGCAGAAGTTCCACCCAAAAGGACTTTTCGGAAGGTCACCCATGCAGTTGTTGATGCTCTGGTGTGTGGAACCTTTTGGGAAGGGCTGCCTTGGAGGGTGAATGCTTGCTCGGAGGGTGAACGCAGGACCCCTGCTGGATCTGGGTATCTTGGATGGGAGTCCTGCCCCTCCTCTACTCTGGGCACAAGATCATTGTAAAGAAAATTACTTTTGTCCCAAGATGCATGTTTCCCACGGGTGGTTTTTTATTTCGTCCACACTCCCCAGCTCAGAAATCTCTTACCTGTCCAGTACAAATCAGATGAGTAATGACTTGCCCCCGAGGACTGTATTATGGTGAAATTCATCACAGATGGGCTCTCTGCCTTTTTCACTGATGTGGGCGTTCCAGACTGGGCTAAGCCGGGCACAGGACTGGATCACTGAAGGTGCCGGCTCGTAAACGTCCTGTACAGTGGATGAGTGACGGTGCCCTTGGCTCCTGAGTCCCCATGGATTCTCTCCCCGCCGCCCCCCGTGCCCTGCCCAAGGGGGTGCTGCTGGCCCATGCAGACAGCCCATAGTTCCGTGGGCTCCTCCGACTCTGTTTTCCAGGAGGACCACTTGCCTGCTGAGAACATTGTTGTGATGTTTTCCAAGTTGAGCTGTAAAGGTGTCTAGAAAAAGATGTTTCCGGCAGAATCAGAGAGGAAACAAGGTTGGCCAGGGCACATGGCACACAGTTCTGCTGTTTTCCCTGAGATTTCTCAAACGGCTGCTGTGGTCCCGGCTCCCCTGGGTACCCCCACTCCTTCCCTGAGCTGTCTTCCCAGACACCCAGCTCAGGGCCTCAGGGATGCTCAGTGAGGGACCTTCCTCACGGCGGCGCCTGCCCTGTGGGAGTTGACTCATCACTCAGCATTTATTGTCCACTGACTCCATTTCCTATGCGTGGCCGAGCAGGGGCTGAGACTGTGTTGAGCAGAAATGAGAGGAGGGAATCTGGCTAATTTGCTTTTTTCTCTACTTTACTCCTCAGTTCAGCTGTCTTTAGTGTACCCTGGAACTTATAAAGTGAAAACTGCTAGGAGACTTCTCTTCTCTCCCTTTTAATAAGCTCTCAAGCTGAAAAAGGCTTGTATGAGAAGAAAGGCAGCCTGAGTCAGTAGGAGCAAGGGCATTAAATAAAATACTCTTTAAGGGTCACGGGGCTTGCGGTGGCTTCGGAGGATTTTTAAATGCGAGCAAGTGGAACATTGGAGTTTGACTTTACAAAGGGAAAGGCCTGAGGGGACGAGGTGCAGGACCTGGGTGCGTCCCAAGGCTGCACACTCCCCGGCCCCTGCCCGGGTCTCCCCTTCGCTGTTCCCAACTCACCAGCTGGGCCCGTGGAGAGAGAATCCCACAGTCTGCGGCTGAGCCGGAGACTAGCCTCCCTGTCGTTCGAGGGGGCTGTCATGCTTCCAATCCCATTGGGCCTGGTGTCTTTCCCGGCTTTAAAAACACCCAGGGAGAGCCGGAGATCCCCACAGACAGGGCAGGAGGAGCAGGCAGATCTGGGCTTTTCCTGGAAGATTCTAATTGTGGTACAGGGAAACCGAAGCTCTTTTCCCTCCCCACACCAGTACTTACACCAGTCCCCCTTTGCACCAGTGGGGCTCTGGACCCCTGGGAGTACCCATCCCCCTGTCAGAATAAACAGAAGTCCCTACTTGGTGAGCTTTGTAAGTCTTCTCAACAGAGTGCTTTGTAAACCTCAGGCACTGTATTCCCTTGGGCACTGGCAGCGTTAATGTTTATTCACTAGGTACCACGTTTGTGCCTTCAGAAGCACATGCTGGGGACCCAGAAATCCCTGTCAACCTCTACCAGAAGCAGGGTTCCAGCCATGGCCCCTGCATGTACCCGGACGGGTCGTTCTGAGCGGTCTTGGAATCCCTTCCCCACAGTCGTGTCTCTGCCCTTTCGTCCCCAAGGAACTCCTACACGCGCGGCCATGCAATGTCTCCCCCATCTCTGATCCCAGGTGCAGAGGGACCCCTGGCCCCAACATCAGGGCTTAATTGTAGAGAATGATAAAGCACAGAACAGACCAAGGTCTGAGAAAGATCAAGAGGGAGAGAGAAAAAGGTTAAGGAACTCAGAGGAAAAAGAAACACGTCTTCTAATTCACTTAGAAACGGAATCTTCCACCAAACTTTCCCTTGTTCTGATTTCAACTCTGCCAGCCCTTCTCGAGCTGTCTTAGAACGTAATTGTCTCATTGTAACCTTAAACCTTGTAATTGTGCCCCAGGACAAATCAGTATTAATTTAGCTGATGTGGCATATCTTATAAATCCTATGTTCTCCCTCTAGCCTCTGTTTGGTTAAGGATTTCCCAAAAAAGTGTATATACCAGGAGAGATGAGCAAGTGTGTGCCGTTTTCAGGCTGCAGTTCTCAGCTGTCTGGAGGCTGGGGAGGAAGGAGGTTCAGCCTTCCTGATGTGGGGCGGGGGCTGGGGGATGTCTCCACTCCCACAGCCCGGGTATGTCTTAGCCATGCCCATGCTCAGGGAATTCGAGTCTTCCCTCGAGGAGCCCCAGGGACCCGATGGGTGTCATCCAGAATTTGCAGGGAAACCAGAAGGAAACCACAAATCCACGGGGGGCAGGAGAGGAGGGGGCAGAAAGATTTTGCGGTTGAATCTAAAATACAAAGGGAGGGCAGAAGCAGCGACCACAGGGATTTCATTAAGGAGACCACAAAATTTAGCCTTAAGAAGTTCACGCCCATGTGGAGACAGTGCAAGGCCCCATTTCAGGGGTAGTACAGAAGGGTTGGGAGGGCTGAGATGTAAAATCCATGCCCTGAGCTACTGCAGGCAGTAATTACCTGTGGTTATCCGGTTGCTTCGTGAAAAGCCCTGCTCATGGCTGTTTCCCAGCCTACCCTCTGCCTCTGTGTGATTTCCCATTTTTCCAGGGTATCTCTGTTCTTACAAGTACATCAGATAAATGCTCTTAAGTGAGCTAAAATTAAACTCCCAAACAAAGAGTTACAAGTGCTGTTTTATTTCTAGAGATGAAAATTGCACTAGAGTAACTTCTTTATTTGACTACATTACATTACAGTAGAAGGAAGGAGAGGGCTGTGGTACCAAATAGTAATTAACTATTTTTCCTCTGTCCTGAAAACTAGTGCGTAGTTAGATCAAAATATGACAGGGTGCATGCTCATTTAATTTTTAAATTGCTTGGTAACTTCAAATAAAACTACTACAGTGGATATGTCAGTTATTGTGTAAGTGCTAAACATTCAGTGACATATTGGAAACAGCTTTTGTATTATCTGTGTGGCACAGCATGATAGCATTAATTCCTTTACCTAGTCAACAAATATATGGGACACCTACCATGTGAAGATGTCTCTGGGGAGAAGTACTGTACATGAGAGCATCACGTCAGTCATAGGTACTGAGCAACAGGACCAATTCTGAGGCTCACAACAGTTCACCATTCTCTCATTCATTCATTCACTCAACAAGCGTAGATGGAACTTCATCCCTTGGCCCAGGTTCCTGCTCACACCACGTTCACAGTTTATCAGAGAGGAAGCAATGAGAACAATTATCATGGCAAATACGCAGGTGGTACATGAGAAGCACAAGCAAAAGCATCAAGGAAGAGGGTCCCATTCATTCATTCATTCATTCATATGGTCACTCAGTAGTTCATTCATCCTCAAACACTGGGGATGTGCCTCAGTCCCTGTCTTCATGGAGCTTACAGGGTGGAGGAAGGGACAGGTATTCATCTGATAATCTCATGAAGAAATGCAAAATCACAACTCTGGCAGGTGCCTCAGGGAGCGGTATCTCTTGGGTAGGGGCTAAATAGGCACAGCACGGGGAAGAGCATTTCAGGCAGATGGATTGGCCAGTGCAAAGGCCCTGTGGCAGAGGGAACTGGGTGAATCTGAGGACTGAAAGGTGGGCAGTGGGGCTGGGGGGCAGAGAGGAAGGAGGAATTGTGCGCTGAGCTGGGGAGAGGTGGAGGCGGCCCATAGGTCTTGCAGACATGTTCAGGACTTTGGTCTCTATCTGCAGGACAGTGGGTGGCTGTTTTGCCATGTGAAGGATTGTTTAAGGGTTCACGTAGGCAGGATGTAGGCAGGGAAACCAGTGGAAGCCTGGGTGTGTGGTGGCCGTTTGTATGGGGCAGTGGTGGAGGAGACAAAGCCTGCAGTTTGGAGGTGAAAGCTGAGTAGGGGTCCGCAGGGGAGCTGGCTGGGGCCAGGAGGTGCAGGCCAGGAAAGGTCGGCACAGATGAGAGTGCAGTGGCCCAGCCATCAGATGGGCAAACACCTCTTAGGCTCAGTGACTCTTACTGGAGGTCACTGCACATAACAAGGGCCTTCAACACACCAGACGCCCTTGGATATCTATCTAACTGGTGGTCCAAGACCTTTCCCTAAAGAACTTTAATCTCCTCCTTTGTATGAGAGGATTACTTTCATTTTCTGAAGCCAGTCCCACAGGTGTGCCCACCTATCGCCTACTTATCTATTATAAACCTGTGCAAATTGGGTAATTGTGTGTGCAAATGGGTGGTTAGGTGTGTGTAGGTATGTCATTACTAGATTTGCATTTGTAAATGCTCATTTCCTTAAATAATCCCTCTCCCACCCCTACTTCTCTGCTACCTCCCTGCCCCATATCACACGTATCCCCAGGTGTGTGACGGGCCCAGGTGTATCTCTTAGGTCTGCTCCACTGCACCAGCAGAAATGCCTTCTTCAGCATCCTGCCCCCAGGCCCCTATGTACCACCACACCCCATCCCACCCCTCCGTCAAGAGAAAGGAAGACACAACATTTCCCCTTCTGCCATGTTGGGTGGAAATTGTTAGCTCTGCCTATAAATAGTATGGCCTGGAAAGTACACGTGAGAATCATGTGAGAATCAGCCCTACCTTCCCACAAGAGAATCACGGTTCGTTAATGCACTGGACACGCACACGCCAGTGCTGGGGAGACACTGCGACTTGGAGGAAAGGGCACTGGCTGTGGGGTCACACACATCTGGTCCTCATCTCAGCTCAGCCGCTCATGAGCTCTGCTGCCCCTAAAAATACAGATAAAGCACATAAAGGGTTAGGGCCTGGCGCAAAGTTGGCCGACGGTGAGACTCTCTTACTTGTATTAATGTTATTGACCTGAATGAAGGTTCTAGTCCTAGGCCTTTTCTTGTGTGTGGAAGGGACAAACCTTAGGTGAACCTTAATTGCTGCCAATTTTCATGTCATCTGTGGTACGATGTTAACAAAAATGATTTTTTAAAAAAGGAGCTAACATGGGACAGGTACTTTATGACCCTACAATCATATGGTCTAAAAAAACCAACAAATTGTCACTTTGGGAAACCGTAAAGGGAATATCAAGTAACTAAAACATAAAAGTGGCCATTTTTTTTTTTTTCATTTTGCAGCCTCTATAGTAAAACACCCAAGTCGCACATTTGGTTTGGGATGGTCAGGCTGAGCTTTAGTGTTGAAACCCAGTCCTGCCGGTGGAGGTAGGATGCTGACCCTGTATGTGCCACGGTGACTGATCAAGATTCGTCCCGCAGGAAGATGGCCCAGCGTCACCCAGACCTCTGGTTCATCTGTCTGAGGAGGGCTGCTCATGCCCGGTACCCTTTGCTGGGAGAGCCCACAAGTGCCCCTCAGTGATACTGGTGATGACGTTTCCGTACTGTGTTCTTTTTGACATCAAGCCTTGCCTCTGCCGTGATGAGATGCTTCCTGAACAGCTGTGTCTCTGCGTTTTGCTGAGTCTCAGATGCGCTAAAGGATCTACCTCTCTTCATGGTAGTTTATTGGGAACTTTTTATTATTTTAATGCAAGTTCAGGTTTCTTTGGAATGTAAGATTTAAGATCACTTAACATTTTCGTTTTCATTATGTTTTTTTTTGTTAACTGATTTTACTTTTTAGAGCGGTTTTAGCTTCACAGAAAAAAAACTGAGCGGCAAGTACAGAGCTCCCGTATATCCCCTGTCCCCCCAACAGCCGCAGCCTCCCGCTCTTGGGACATCCCACACCCGAGTGGTACATTTGTTACAATTGATGCACCTACACTGACACATTCTTATCGCCCAAAGTCCATCGTTTACATTAGGGTTCACTCTTGGTGTTGTACATTCTATGGGTTTAGACGAATGTATAATGACATGTATCTACCATTGTAGTACGGTACACTGCAAACTGTCATACAGCAGTTTCACTGCCCTAAATATCTTCTCTGCTCTGCCTATTTCATTATGTTTTTAAAAACGACTTCTCATCGAGCGAAAAATGGCAGTCACAAAAAATGCCAGCCTGTTATTCAGAAAGATGCTGGGTGACTGCCCTCACCCTCACCCAGGAGGGTGATTTTATCTGTAGGAGGGAATTTGGACTGTCAGATTTCTTCCAAGTGAGAGATCACATGATCTGTGTTCTAGGGTTCATAAAATAACCAGTTTGAAAGAAAATGTCCAATTTGACTTACATTTTTTGGATCAATTTGAAGTTCTAGAAATTTGTGGTTTACTTTATTTTGGCAGTGTCTTCAGATTCTTCTCTTCCATCCATCTTTCATTTCGAAGCTCGATGTAGACTGCCAATTGTCACAGAGCAGCAGTTTCCGAGAAGAGAATCTAGAAGTGGTTCCAGGGAAAAGGGGAAGTTTTCACAGGATGTGTCCTGCCTCCCTTCTGCTCTGTGGGGGGCAATCTTTAAAGGGCTTCAGGACCCTCAGCCAGATGGGAGCCTTGGCCTTCCTGCAAGCCTGCTTCTTACTCCTCAGCTTGTTGTCAGAAGCCAGAGGTCCCGGATGGCCATCCCACCTCCCAGGGCCCTAAGGTTGAAAACTTGAGCATTTAATAGTTGTTAGAACTTGTTACTTCAGCGCTTGGCTAACAGACTGGACTGACAATTGTGGTTTGAGACTTAGGTGATTAGAGGGACTGCTCCTGTCTCCGAGTTTCTCCTAAACCTCATGATTCATGAGCACATCATGCTCACAATATCTAAACTCATCTTTTGCACCATAAATGGGAGGGTTTTGCTGGAAAGAACTCTCATTGGCCTGGGGCTTCCAGCTAGCTTCATCTCTTGTCTGTTTTGTCCAGCAAAACTGCACGTGATAAAATTGCATAGAACTAAATACACACGCATACACACACCCCCAAATGGGTGTATGAAAAACTGGTGAAATCTGAATAAAGTTGGGGGGTTGTATCAATGTCAGTTTCCTGGCTGTGATGCTGTATTACCGTTTTGCCAGATGTCACCAGGGGGAGGAACTAGGGGAAGGGTATGCAGGACCCCTCTGTATTATATCTTATAACTGCCTATGATCTACCATTATCCCCAAACAAAAAGTTAAGAAAAACCAGCTTTCAGGTCTTTGGTTTATATTGTCATTTCCATCTGACTTCTTCGATTTTGGTGTTCTGTGTATTCTTTACTAATCTGCTTCATTTATTTAAGTGTTAATTGACCTTTGTTTATTTGGTTTCTGTACTAGAAGCCACTCAACAGTAAGACCAAGGTATTAGGACTTGGAGAAAGGGGTCTGAGAAGACCCTCATCCTCACAAGAGGGTAACCTATGTTCAGAAATAAGTGAACGTGAGAGAGAAGAATCCCCCGGTGGAGAGAGTAGATGACTGACTCTCAACATGGATTTAAGAGTTTACAAATAGACCAGGTCTATGGTGTTAGAAAGTATAAACAGAAAATAGCACATGATTTAAAAAATTCATTCTTTAGTTTTCTTTCGAACTTCTTTTGAAATAATTATAGATTTACAAGAAGTTGCAAAGATAGTACAGAGAAGTCCTATGTACCCTTACTCAGTTTCCCCCATTGCTTATTTCCTATGTAACTGTAGTATAATAGCAAAACCAGGAAATTGACATTGCTACAATGTGCACATAGTTCTATGTCATTTGATCACATCTGTAGACTCTGTAACCACCACCTCAGTCAAGATAGGAACTGTTCCATCATCACAAAGATCTCCCTCATGCTACCCCTTTATACTTATACCCACTCCAGCACCCACCATTCTAGCCTCCAGCAGCTACTAATCTGTACTACATTTCTGTGATTTTTGTCAGTTTGAGGATGTCATAGAAATGGAATCATTCAGTATATTAACCTTGGCCTTGGCTTGTTTTACTCGGCACACTGCCTGTGAGATCCATCCCCATTGCTGCTTGGTCTGTTCCTTTTTATTGCTGAGTCGTGCTCCTTGCTATGGATGGCCCACAGTTTGTTTAACATTCACCTCTGGTGGGACATTTTGGTTGTTTCCAGCTTTTAGCTCTTACAAATAAAGCTGCTATGAACAACAGAGTATAGGATTTTGTGTCGAAATAGATTTTCACTTCTGTAAGACAGACACTCAGAAGTACAGTTGCTGGGTCATATGGTAAGTGTATGTTTCATTTCATAAGAAACTACCAAACTATTTTCCAGAGTGGCTGTACCATTTTACATGTGGGCCAGCAGTGTGTGAGAGATCCAGTTTCTTTGCACCCTGACCAGTATTTGGTATTGTCACTGTTTTTAATTTTAACTGTTCTAGTAGGTGTGTTGTGGTATATTATTGTGATTTTAGTTTGTATTTCCCTAATGGCTAGTGATTTTGAACATCTTTTCTTGGTTTATTTGCCATCTTTATATCCTTTTTCATGAAACGCCTGGTCATGTCTTTTGCCCATTTTCTCATTCTATTATTTGTTTTTTACTGTTGAGTTTTGAGAGTTCTTTATATATATTAGATGTGAGCCCTTTGTCAGATACATGGTTTGCAAATATTTTCTTCCAGTCTGTAGCTTGTCTTTTCATCTTCTTAGCAGGGTCTGCTACAGAACAAAATTTTTAATTTTGATGAGATCCAATTTATCAATTTTACTTTTTATGAATCCTCCCTTTGGTGACATATCTGAGAGCTATTGCCCAAGGCCTAGGTCCTGATGATTTCTTTCTTATGTTATCTTCTAAAAGTTTTATAGTTTCATGTTTTACATTGAAATCTGTGATGTGCTTCAAGTTAATTTTTGTATTAGATGTGAGATTTAGGTCAAAGTATTTTTGTTTTTTTGTTTTTTTTGCTTATAGATATCCAATTGTTCCAGCACCATTTGTTGAAAACACTATCTATCCTTCACTGAATTGCTTTTGCATCTCTGTAAAAAATGGAAAATGTTGGGGCAACTTCTGGGTTTTCTATTCCGTTCCATTGATCTCTGTATCTTGGTCTTTGAGAGTAAGAAAGAAGGACTCCAGGGTCCGGGTTAGGTTCCCAGGGCCTCTGGCCTCCCCTAGGAATGGATGTGGGCCCCAGAGCTGGGTGCAGCACCCCATGGGGGATTGCCCTGCGCGTGAGCATGTGTGAGGGACTCCCCAGACCACCTTCTCTGCTGCACTCCCCAGACATTGCTGTTTTTGGTCTCCTTTTCCTTCCTTTCCTTGCTTACGCATGTTCTCAGATTAAAGTGGGATTTTCTAAAGCAGATTTTTCTATCATGGGGTAAAAACTGTAAGTAAACAGAATTATCATAACAATTTAAATAGGAATAAAATATGTTTTTCTGTTTCTATTCAGAGAAGGGGAAAGGTAGCTAGAGAAGATGAAAGGAAGATCTAGATTTGTGGGTGGTAGGTGTGTGTGTTTTTTCCCCTTTTCTTCTTCAATAATAGGTACAGAGATTTTGTAAAGGACTTCAAGGCAAAAGGAAAAAAATAGCATATACTGTTATGGGGTTATTTTTATCTTTCATTTTTATGACAACTTATTTGTACTTAAGAGAAGCTTTCCAAGGAGTTAGAAGCATCATTAAATAAAGACTGTGAAATGTGCAATATGGCTTATTTATTTAAATGTTAATTGGTCCAACGAACACTTCTAATTAGCTCTATATTTGCTTAGCAAAAAGTTTTACAAATTCCAATTGTGAAAAGCAGCTATTTTGAGCTGGTAAGCATGTTGCAGCCTCAGCCATGATTTTTCTATAGTTCTCAGCCCTTGAAGGCACAATTTAATTTTTCATGTATGCATACTAGCAACGGTAAACACTTGCGAGTGTAAAGAACCTTCTTTAATTAGCTGCACAACAATTAAAGGATTCACAGACTAAATTGAACCCTGTCTCGGTGCTTACTAGCTGAATTCTACCACCTGTCACAACAGCGCTTTGTTCAATCTGTTATGCAAAATCATTATAGCAATATAGCGGAGGGGAAAAAAAAGAGAAAACAGCAATTATTTCTTACTTTTCTCTTGAATGGGTTATTTTGGGTTATACTGATGTCAGGTTCATTGAAGCTAACCTTTTGAAATCTGTAACAGCATAATACTTCTAAGGCAGCCTCAACGTGGCTAGAAGAATATTTCATTTTCCTCTTTTAGGAGGAAGTAGTGCTCATCCTTAAAGGGTGTGGAGACTATGATCGTTTGAAACAACCTGTTCTAACTCTCAGCTGCCTTCTCTTTTCCCCTTCTCATGAGGAACCCTCAACAGTCTCCTGTGTCACAAACACATGCAAACCACTGTAGATGTGAGTTTGAAAATGACGTTCTCATGCTGCCTTTTCCAAAAACCTACCAACTCACATCACTCCACCAGTTTGATCACTTACTGCAAAAATGTGTGTGCGTGTGACTGTTAATTTTTGAAAATTAAAAAATAATTTAAAAAGAAGTTTAAACATCTGATCTACGCTGACCTACCCTCCTGCAGACGGGGTTGGAGGGAACCCTCACCCCTTTGCCGATTGCAGACACAAAGGCTTTATTGTGAGGCCCCAACCCGAAGCCTGACGCGGCGGACTCCGTGCAGTCGAGGGATAAATGTTTACATTCGGTGTTGCCTCCTCTGGCCTCTGGTCGGACTGCTGGCAGCTCTGTGGGTGCTCAATACAGAGAGGGTGGGAGGGAGGAGGGAAGGCGGGCGTGCACCTCCGCTGACGAGCGGCGCTGGGAGATGCTCTCTGGCAGTTGCTTAAAATGGTATCAAGAACATATTGTTAGTTCCAGCCTCTGAAGCATATGTGGTCTGGGCATCTCAGACGTTGAAGTGATTATAGACAAACAGCCGGGCTCATTCAGAGGGCCTGCGTTTTCCGGCATTACAATATTTTTTAGAAGTTGCCTCTTTACGTCATTTCATGAAAATGTGCAAAGAAGACAAGGCAGCTCTTTGAAAATACAAACTCTTTCCCAAAAAAACGCTGAAAGAAGGAAAGTGAGAGCCAAAGGTCAAAGGCTGAGCAAGAATGTGTTTCTCTATTTTTTCTGTTTCTTAAGCAGAGAGGAAACTCTCCCGATTACGACATTTCAGGAATCAGGACCATCTTTGGTCAGGTCCAGGAGGGAGACCTTGCAGAGTATGGGGACTTCCTTCTTCTTGCTGCTGAAAACCAAACTCGTAGGCTGGTCCAGGGTTGGCGCATGTACATTCAAGTGAGTTACTGTTCACTTCACTGAAGTTCATGAAAGGACTGCGTGATGCAAAGTTGCAGCCCCAGGAAGAAGGCTACGTACCGCTTCCTGCAGCCTCGTCTGGCTCTGAATTTGGCTGCACTTCTCATGGCCGGAGTCTCCTGGCTCTGGGTCCATCTCTGATTGTCCCTGGCTCGCAGTGCTTTCCTGACGGCAAGGGTCTGCACTAGGCCTTTGATGGGAGCCTGCTGGTGCCTCCGGGATGGTCCATAGTAGGCTCTCAATGAACATCTGCTGTTTAACGTAAATGGAATCTTCACTTGGCTGAGGAACTCATGGGAATTTAAGGGTGAATTCAGGCAACTTAATCCTTTCAGCCTTTCCCTCCAGTGGCCCAAGCTTCCCTTTTTTTGGCTGTTCATCTAAAATCTCCTTACCATGGTGTACTATTTATTCTCTCCTACATTCCTTGCTGCTAGTGTTGCAGAAAAAAGGTCCATGGAATGACTTCCAGGCCAGCATTGCCTTGTGGAGGGCCAGCTTACCATGTGCACAGACCTGGGTCTGGGCACCTGGGAGGCTGCCTTGCCCTCCAGGGGCTCCCAGTCTGGTTGGGGAGCCCCAACTCCCTGTGGAAAGGTGGAGACAAGCGCAGGTGTGGATTCCTTACTGGCGGCAGGCTGGAGGAATCCACTGGTTTCCTTCACTTCCAGCTGCCTCAACTGCAGGGCCACTTGAGTAGTGGCAGCTTAGAGGGTAGATTCGTGGCGCACGGAGATGGGTCCAGTGATACCATTATCAGATCCATGGCTTTAGGCAAGTTTTTTAACCATGCCTCAGTTTCCTCATTTATAAAATGGGTATGGTGATAGTAAAATTATCTCATTGAGTCATGAGAATTAATCGAAGGCACTTAGAACAGCACTAAGTGCAATAAAAGAAGTGTTGTTAGTTCCCTTTATTGCCGTCCCTGTTACTGTCATCCTCGTTGCTGCTCCCTGACCTTGAAGTCTTTCTAGTAATGTGAACTCCTAAGGTCATGGGACTGAAAGGAACTTCAGGAAACCATGTCCTAGCTCAGGCTGGACAGGCTGATGAGCCTGCAGACCAGTGCCTTCTGGGAAGCTTCTTGAAGGGCACTGAGCCATCGAGACTATGCTTCTCTCTCTCTCGCCTCTTGCCAGCCTTCCTCGGGGCGCTGCTCATGGGTGTGGTGTTCTAGTCTAGAAGGCAGATCTTCAGAACCAGCATCATCAGAGTTCTCCCAAAGTGGGTTCCACCTGTGCCCACTGGAAATGGGCACTACTTATGGGAGGATGTGCGGATGCCCACCAAGAGGCACGCTTCAGTCAGATCCCTGGAGAATCCGTCGGAGAGAGTCAGGAGTTATTGAGCACTTGCTACGTGAGAAACATGTGTGATGCGCAGGGCTCATGGGAAGAGAACAAACATTTCTAACATGAGAATTTATAATCTCATGGAGGCTTGGAGGAAAGTGGACAACTGATCAACCACAATGGGTGCGGTTGATTTGGGCTGGGAGAAAAATAGCCCAAACAGAAGGGAGTGGGAGGCAGGAGAGCCTTAAGTGGTTAGAGGATCAGGGAAGGATCAGGGAGCAGATGCCAGGGGCACAAGTTGCAACTGGCGTTGGGCTGCTGGGGCTGAGATGGCCTCTCAAATGCATTTTCTGTGAAATCCACACCCCTTTGCTCCAGGCCAGGAGACAGCAGACTGAGGTAGGAGAGCTCTGCTCTTGGAGAAGGATAATTTGTAAGGCTATAAATACCTGAGATAGGAAGTACGTATTTGTAGCCCTGATCATTGAGGAAACTTCGATTATCTAGTGGTAACAGAGGTCATTTCCTAGATCTGTCTTACACAAAGGAACTGTGCTGCCAGTTTTCCTTTTCAGGACTGGGCCATGTGCCAGGGCCAGCACAGGTTTCAGGGTTCGGCACCTGATGCAGTGACCCTTGGTAAATGACTGTTGAATGATTGCATGACTGTCTCCAACAAACAAGGTTTTGTACTGCATGTGCTCACTTAAATCAGGGACCACCACAATTTGTTGGTGTTTCCCCATAAACTGCTACTAGGTTCCTCATGGTGAGAACTTTTGAAAAAACACGTGTCTCCTAAATGATCTAGAAAGAGGTGGAGGCCAACAGGAGCCTGATGGAGAAGACAGAGGGCTTTACCACCCCCGGGGTCTCTGCTGGGGAACCATCATGTCAGACCTGCCAGTGTCCTAGGTGAGAAAGGACTTGGCTTTCGCAGCAGTTGTTGCCTCTCTTGTGCCTGTCACTTGACTCACTTATAACCTAGAACACAGCAGGTGACTGGATAAAGAACCACTGGAACACACCCCCACTCTATTTCTTCCTGGCCTAACATGCCCTGTGTGACCAACAGGTGAACTATATGGAGCCTTGGATGCTGAAAAATCTACAGAGGGGGTTCTTTCTTTTCATTTCTATGTACATTTTGCTAATTTTTCTTATCCTTACATGCAAGCTTATTTTGAAAAATCAGAAGATAGAGATGAGCAGTAAGAAGAGGATGGAAATCCCTTGGTGATCACCCATGTTGACTCTTTGCTGTGTGTCCTCCTAGACTATTTTATGCATACCTGTTTTCTTTTGCTTTTGGTATTGGTATAATAATATAAGTATTGGTAGAATATAAGGAAAGAGGCACTGTTATAATTTGTGTATGTTGGAGGGGGGAGGTACTAATTTGATATAACATGACTGAAAGGGCAATTTGGCAACAGGTATTAAAATCTTTAAATGTGTATTCTCTTTAACCAACAAGTCCACATGTGGCAATTAAACCTAAGGAAATAATTAAGAATGTGTACAAAGATTTAGCTAAAATAATGTGCATCAAAGTGTGATTTGTACACAAGGTGGGATTGTACTCCCTATGCCATTTTATAATCAGCTGTTTTAATTTAATACATTCTTCTATACCCTTTTTGATGAGTACAGAAACAATTGTATAACTTTACCATGATTTATTTATTTAATTGAATCCTGTGGGTGGACATTTAGATGGTTTTCATTTTTTCTTCTCATTTGAAGTGAAGACTGGGCTCCTTGTCTTTGGCTCATAGAAGGATGACCAGAGTTTTCTTTGGGGGAAGGAAAGTGACAGTCATAGAATCAGTGGCATTGTTTTGCCTGACCTGGTGTGCACGACCTTAGCAGACTCATCACCAGCCCTGGCAGGGTCTCAGGTGCGTGCCTTTGGGTTAGAGGTGGGGATACAAGAGAGGTGGACTGCGTCCTTTTTCTTGTGAGTGGGTGTGTGTACATGTGCACATACACATGCATGCACAGAGGTTTAGAGGAAGTTAAATCTGTTCTTCACTCTAGGTTTCCAGTGATTGAATCCAATCCACCCAGACCATGAGGGAGAGGGTGAAAATCCACACCCTAGTATAACTGGCCCCTCAAGGTCTTCACTGCCCCAACTCTATCTGGGTGTTAAACACTCTTCTGTACCATTTTTGATGAATGCATGGTATCCAGTTTAGAGTGTGCCCATGTGGGCCAATCCTCCACCTTTTCTTCTCCCTTCCATCCCCATCCCATCACACCTTCATCATTTTACCTCCTTCTCTCCAATACCCCATCTCTATTCCTTTTCCAGGCTGTGGCCTTTTCTCCAGGAATTAAAACATCACCACCCTCTTCTAATGCCATCAAAATCTTCTTGACCTCTGATGAGAGCTGGGAGCTGCTCTCTCTTCTACCAATTTCAGCAGCAGAGAGGGATACTGGTAGGGTGGAGGAAGGAAGTGAAGGAAGGACATCAGTGTGGCCTCACATCTGAATTGCAATCTGTTTTTGTTTTCTTTGTTATTTGTTAACTATCCATCTGTCCATACATACATCCATACATCCATATCTTTCTATCCTTCCATCTGTGATAGCTAGAATGGTATCTGGCATAGAGTAGTTGCTCAATTAACATTTGTTGAATGGATGAGTGAATGAATGAATAATATAAAAGTCAGAAGTTTTGAACTTGTAGAGTTTATTTCCTATGAACAGCCTGCAACAGGTCCACCTATCAGGTTCAAATTACCCTGCAAACATAACTTTTATACCTTGTTCTGCTGAAAGGGCATATTGAGACCTCCTAATCTTGCAGAGCTCTCTTTTCTAATGTAGTCATACTTGGGAGGCATCCTGCCTAATTTTCTCCTTCCTAATCCCTGGTCTCCCCACCCTTTCCTCTCCTTCCCTTGGCAGCAGGCCAGGAAGAAGGGCAATCGAGTTGCACTTTTATAAATCACACTTTGATGAACATTATTTTAGCTAAATCTTTGTACACATTCTTAATTATTTCCTTAGGTTTAATTGCTAGATGTGGAATTGTTGGTTAAAGGGAATACACATTTAAAGATTTAAATACCTGTTGCCAAATTGCCCTGCTTTCAGTCATGTTTTATCAAATTAGTACCTCCCCCCTCCAACATACACAAATTATAACAGTGCCTCTTTCCTTATATTCTACCAATACTTATATTATTATACCAATACCAATACTGAGTATTATTTAGCAAAGTAATATCAATTTGATATGGAAACTGTCTCATTTTACTTTTCATTTCTTGAGCTTAATATATATGTATATCTATATTTTATGTAGTTATTAATCTATATACCTTTATATCTGTATCTGTATATATCTAAAGATAGATAGATGTTTAATGAAATGTCTATGTTTGGCGATTTACCTGTTCACGCCCTCTGTGTGGTTTCCTTCTGGGTAGTTGAATTTTCTTTTGAACTGTAGGATCTCTTCATACATCAAAGATATTAACCCTTTGTCTTTTACATATCTTGTAATTGTTTCTTCCAAGTTTTTCACGTGCCTTTTAATTTTGTACATGGTGCTTTTTAATGAGATAAAGGGATTTAAGTAATCAAATCTTTTAATCTATTCCTTTGCTGTCTTTGGTGTCATGCTTTGAAAATAATTTCCTACCCCATTATTATATTAGTATACAAATATACTCCTAAGTTTACCTTCTTATGTATTTATGGTTTTAATTTTTAATATAAATCTTTAATCTATCAAGTATTTATATTATTAGGGCAAAATTTTATATCTGTACCCTACACACATATATACATATTCATGATTTGCTATTACAAATGAGATTTTAAAATTATATTTTCCAAATAATATATAAGACTATATAGGAAAACTATTTTTATTTTATTTTGTTTTTACATAAATAAAACAAGTTTTAAGAATTACATTAGAGAAATATAGAATGAAAAGTGAAAGTCTTATTTAAATCTCTCATCTCCACTCCACTTCCTCGCCGTTCCCCAGATAATGATTATGAGTGGCTTGATGTATCTCTGTCTGTATATACATAAATACACACCAAATATAAAGGAGTTCTTGTTCTCATTCTTTCTCCAGTTGGAGAAATGCTACAATAAACATTCTGGAACATACATGTGTGTTTCTATATTAGAGATAACTATAGGTGGTATTAAGTTAAATTTTCATGGATATTGCTGAATTGCTTTCTAAAAAAGGAGCACCAATTTACTTTTCTGCAGATAGTGAGTGAGAGTGGTCTTGCTGACAGTGGGGAAATAAAGCTCTAGTTTTGGGCAATATGATACACCAAAACTATTTTAATTTTATATGAATTTTCCTTATCTTTTTCATAAAGATATACTTCCCACTTATATGACTTCCTTTATAAATGTCCTCTTTATATTTTTATATATTTTATTGTATATTTGTTCTTTGCCTTCATGATATAAAGGAGCGCTTTATATATCAATATCCATATTTTGTGCGTATGTGTGTGGCAGAAGAAAGTTTTAAAAATTTTGCTATCTTTTGAATAATGGCGTTTGAGTCCTCTTTACTAAAGATTATGAAAAAAAATTTTACATTTTTGTCAATGACTTCGTAGGTTTTTTTTTTAATTTTATTGAAGTATAGTTGATTTACAATGTTGTGTTTAATGTCTGCTGTACAGCATAGTGACTCAGTTATACATATATATATTCTTTTTCATATTCTTTTCCATTATGGTTTATCACAGGATATTGAATATAGTTCCCTGTGCTACACAGTAGGACCTTGTTGTTTATCCATCCTATATATAATAGTTTGCATCTGTTAATCCCAAACTCCCAGTCCTTCTCTCCCCCACCCCCTTCACCCTTGGAAACCACAGTCTGTTCTCTATATCTGTAGATGACTTCTTAGTTTTAAAAATATTTTTGTGTGAAGTATTTCATGAGAGGTATTTGTCTAAATGTTAGCCCATTGTCCCAGTACATTTACTCATCATTCTGTTCTTTCACTGCATATGAGTCATTAACTTTATCTAAACCACGTGTCTCTTTGGGAGTTCTCTATCTGGTCTCTTGACTTATTTATCTACTCCTGTATATGACCCTATTATTTCAATTACTATAGTTTTATTATATTTTGATTTGATAGTTTGCATGCCCTCTCCTTATTCTCCTTTCTTAACAGTTTACTTGGCAGTTATCACCTTTTTTTGAGATGAATTTTAGATTTCACTTGCTAAGTTTGATAGATGATCCTTTCAGCAATTTGGCTTGATTTATAGATTAATTTCATAAAAATTTACATATTTACAATATCATCTTTCCATCTATGAACATGGTATATCTCTTTATTTATTCAGGTCTTATTTTATGCACGTCCATAAAGTTTTATGTTTTACTTCATATAGGTCTTACCCATTTCTTATTATATTTATTTCTGTATGTTTAAAATTTTCCTCTGATAATTTATAATTGGTTTTTAACGTATGAGAAAACAATAATTTTCAGTGTATTGATCTTATCTTTGACCTCTAATTGCACATTTATTAGTACCAACAGTTTTGTACTTCATTCTTTGGATTTTTTGCATATAGTCATTTTCAGCTGTTAACAGTGACTGTTTTGTCTGTTCCTTGTCAATAATTTTATCTCATAGTTTCTTTTTCCTCTATAAAAATCACATTGTTTGCATTGGCTAAGACTTCCAGGACACAGTGTCTTGTTGCTAGCTTTAAAAGAAATGCTTCCAATATTTTGCCATCAAACATAATGTGTGATGTAGGCCATTTATCGCTTTATAAATTAGGAAGGAATGTTAAGTTTTATCAAGTGTTTGGGACATTGTTGATATAATATGGTTATTCTCCTGTAAGATGTTAATATGGTGAATTGATAGGTTTCCTGTTGTTGAATGATTCTTGAATTATTGGAGTAAACTGTGGTTGTTCTTTGATGAATTATTATGTTATCTTTATATACTACCAGGTTCATTTCACTGTTATTGTATTTAGGGTATTTACATTGATGTTTATAAATGAGATTGTCCTATAGCTTCTATAGGTAGTAACTGTGTTAGTAGTAGTTCTTATTCCTCCTCCCCCTCCTCTTTCCTCTCCTCTCTCCTCCTCTCCCTCCTCTCCCTTCTCTCTCTGCTGGTCCTCCCCGTCCCCCCTCCTCCCTTTCCTTCTCCTTCTCATCCTCCTACTGCTCAATGAGTGCCCAGTGAGTCTGGGGGCTTATTCCTCCTCCTTTTCTTTTTTCTCCTTCCTCCTCTTTCTCCTCTTCTTCCTCATCCTTCTACTTCTCTTTCTCTTTTTCCTCTATGCTATACCTAGTAGCACTATCCTAGTCTCAGAGAATGAAATGGGGAGTTTTCTGTTTTTCTGTGCTCTGGGACAGTTTATAAACATAGAGATAACCTTCCTTTGAAGGTCTAGTAAACTATGAGCATAAAACTGGGCCTTTTCTTTTCTTTTGATGTAGCTATTCATTATCTTAAATTTCTGCTATGGTTATTATTTTATTCAGATATTTAACTTCTCATTGAGTTATATCTGATCATTTTTATAGATAAATCATTCATTTTTATGGAGATTTTCAAATTAAAGATATAAAGTTCTGTATTCTTTTATAATTTTTAAGTCTACTTTGTATCTGAATTTATTTCCCCTTTCTCAGTCCTAATGTTTATTTGTATATTCTCTCTTTATTCCTATCCACTTTGTCAAGTTTGTTTTCTTGGTCTTTTCAAAGAACCAGCTTTTAGTGAGTCTTCCCCCAACCCCCCCAGAGGGCAGGGGGAAGAGGATGTTCTTTTTAATTAGTTTTTACTGTTATTTTTATTAATCCCTTCCTTCTATTTTCTTTGGGTTTATTTTTACTTTTTTCCCTCAGCTTCTTGAATTGAAGGCTTAGTTCATTTGTTTTCAATTCTTTTCATTTTCTATTCATTACATTTAAGGTTACAAAATTTTTTTTGAGAACTGCTTTAGCCACCTCCTAGAAAAAATTATTTTGCTATCACTTTGTTTTTACTTTTAATTAATGTGGTTAATATGATTTCTATGTTATGGAACCTTATTGAAGTATGTGTGGTCTAATACATGTAACATCTTTGAAATGTTTCATGGGTATTTGTAAAGACTTCACATTTTCTTTTGGGTATGGAATTCTTTCACTATACTCTTATTTTTAAATTTATTGAAAAAAATCTACTTTTCATATGAATATTTGAGGAAGATATTGGAAAATTTCCCTTGATGGATTTGTTAGAGTTGCATTAAATTATTCCAGTTTTTGCATCATGTATTTTAAAGCTTTGTTGTTAAGTGCACAGAAGTTTTAATGATGATGATTTCTTGCAGTTTTCTAGTAGATTGTACCCCTTTTTTGACATAAAAATCCTCCGTTACCTGTTTAGTATTTTTGCTTTAAATTATATATTTTTGATATATTGCAATACCTATTTGATAATATTGCAATACCTATTTTTATTTGGTTAACATTGTTTCATATGTGTTTTTTCCATTCCTATATTTTCAACCTTCATGTGTAAGCTGGTTCTCACATAAAGAGTATAAAATTGGGGAATTGTGGACATATATTTAACCTAATCCAATATCTGATATTCCCTCTCTTTTATGATTTTAACCCATTAACATTTATTAAGTTTTCTGACATGTGGTTTTATTTCTGCTACCTTATTTTATGTTGTCTGTTACCATGTCACATCAAATTTTTTATTTTAATTCTTTTCTCCCTCTTATTGTATGGATCAAATTCTTTTTGTTATATTTTCTTTTATTTTCTGATTTAGAAATTGTATACCTGGGATCTAGTCATGTAGTGGTAACACTTGATTTCTAATATGTACATTTAAACGTGTGTGTGTGTGTGTGTGTGCATGTATGTGTACATTCAGCATCCATAGCCTCCCTTCAACAAAACAAGAAGTTTTGCATGCTCTCACTTTTTATCTGATCTGTCATCTGGTCCCAGTCCCACCTCTTTCCCCCTTCCTTTTATGTTAAAATGATCTATGATTTTAATTCCAGACTTTTTCTTAAACATTATGCACTATGCATTATTTAGACTTAAATATAAAAGTTGACTGACATTTGGTTCACTCCTCTTTTAAAATTTTGCTTCTTCTGTTGTATTAATTCCTTCAGAGATGTCTGAGTCCTTTCATGTCTGAAAATGTGTTAATTTTATCTTTCCCTCGATGCTATGTATTGAAGTCTAGGTTCATAATAACTTCCTCAGCCCCTTGATAATATTCCTTGATTGTTTTGAGACATCTAATGTTGATGACAAGTCTGATGACAAACCAATTCTTACTCCTTTCTGGATAAGCTATTTCTTTTTCCTTTTCTTTTCTCTTCTCTTCCTTCCTTCCTTCCTTCCTTCCTTCCTTTCTTTCTTTCTTTCCTTCTTTCTTTCTCTTTTTATTTTTCCAATTTTTGTCTTCTTCTCTGAGTCTGGAATTTCTTTGGATGTGACAGTATGTAAACTTTTTTTTTTTTCTTCAGAAGATTTCCCAGTGCCTGAGGGATTCTTTCAAAGTTAATTGTTTTTTTTATTTTTTCAGTCTACAGACATTTTCTTTTTCTACTATCATCATCATCATCGTCATCATCATTATTTCTTAACTCTTTATTGGCTTATTTTCTTTCCAGAATTTCTATTAGATGGATATTAGACCTTCTGGATTGTACCTCCATGTCTCTTAATTTTTCTCCTTCACTTTCCATTTCTTTCTTTCTGTTTTGTGTGTGTGTGTGTGTGTGTGCTACTTTCAATATTATCTTCCATGTTAGAAATATGGCCTGGACCAAGTATATTTGTTTTTTCAGATCTTCAATTGACTTTTAAAAATATATATACAATTAAAATTTGTATTTCCAGCACCTTTATTTTTTTCTTCTCTGATTCCTCCATTTCCAGGCAGTCATTTCTCTCTTAGAGGGTGAAATATTCTCTTTATTCTTTCTAAATATATTAATGAGAATTTTTAATTAAATTCTTCCTGTTCTCTAAATTATTTTTGTTTCTTTTGGGTTCATCTTGATTTTTCTTTTTGTGTGTTTTGAGCTTCTCTCATGTGTCTAGTAAGCTTTTTGTCACTTGTGTTTATGAGAAGAGGACTAGTGACTTAGTGTGGGCAGCTGGCAGGTGGTTCTGTAGGCTCTGTAGGTCTGGTATTCCACAGGCCTCACCGTGGAATGGGAGGGATGCTTTCTGGCTTCTTAGTGAGGAGGACTCCAGGACAGTGGAACCCCCCATAAGGATGTGCACTGTGGGGTAGGCAGGCAGGAAAGTGGGGAGCCTGGGACTTGCCTGCCTTCCTCCACACCCTGTCCCCATCCACTGGCAAGGAAGCGGGTGTTCACTCTGGCAGTGCGAGACTTGGGGTCCTTGCCTTTTTAGCAGGGCTGCCCTGCTATTTTCTTCTTTATTCTATCAGAAATTAAGCTCTTCTCTGCTTCTTTTCAAGCCCCTGTCCTCACTCTAGGACAATTTTAAGGCCAGGAGCTTCATGCCTTTATAGAGTAGTATTTGGTTCTTGGCTTTGGGGATGAGGCTCTCTTCTGCCACTGTATTTTCACTCAGAGTCCTGAGTTTCTCTGGATCAATTCATTTCTTTCAAGTTGTTTCCCTGTAGTGTGTTTGGTGTCCTCCTATCAATATGATCCCATCTATTTTCCATCTTCCAGGAATACGTCAAAATTTCCGGCATGCTAATGACCCCTTTTCTTATTTTCTAACGCCCTGAGGGAATTGTTCTGCATGAAAAAAGTGTATGCCATTTCCAGGGCTTTGAAGTGGCAGAGAAGGAGAGTAGATGTGACTGTTTGCCACCTTGGTACAATCCACTGCTGATATTTTTTTAAAAATATTGACTCTCTGGGTTTTAATATTCAGTGGCATTTTCTAGAGGGTCAAACATATTATTGGAAAGTATGATAATTTTTTCTTATTTCCAATATTTATAGTTCTTACTTGATTTTCTTTGCTAGTTGCATTGGCTAGAACTTCCATAAGAATATTTAAGAACTGTGGTGACAGGGCATCTTTACATCTTTAGTTTGTTTTAAATTTTGATGAAAATGCTGCTAGTGTTTTACCATAAGGCATGTTTTGGGGTTGTTTTGAGATAGGTATTTTGATGAACTTATTTTTGTATTACCAAGCATTTTTAAAAAAAATCAGAAATGAATACCCAACTTTGTTAGAGGCCTTTTTGCCATCTGCCAAAATGTTTTTGTTCTCTGGCCTATTACAATAGATTTCTGAATATTGTGTCATCCTTTCTGATGCCTATGAAGTGTTCCTGGGAGATAATCCTTCCTAAAATGAAGGCACCATCCTCGACCTACTCACCGTATAATCTCTTCCCTTCTCTGGAGAAGGCAGCCTTTCCTGGTGATATGCCTTCATATATTCACATTGTGTTGTGGGTGTATCGTGGATGAGAGGAAATCAACTTAATGACCTTTACTCCATTGAATCTAAATGGTGGACACTTAGTAAACGATTGTTGAACTTAAGGGAACTATTTATTTAGTCTTCTGGGGTTTGTTGTAAAAATCCAAATATCCCAGGAGAGAAGATATTTCGAAAGTATTTATAACCTATGACTCAGTTTTCCAGTCCTAGAGCAAGACTTACAACAAGGTGTACTAGACTTACAGAACCACCAAATATCCCAGGAGGGAAAGTGTGTGTCCACTGCTTCAGGAGAACGCATCTTTGTTTGTTCACTTCTGTTATATTTTGGAACATCACTTTGTGTTAGGCACTGTGGCTGGGGACTGGCAGAGATGGGAGACAGAGGGGGTGCTCCTCTGAGGGGGTGGCGTGGGTAGGAAAGGCTTTCTGTGACAGCAGACCAACTCGGAAACTACCTGTTTCCTTCATACTACCATCACTATGGCACCACTTCTGGGAATCACATTTTAATCAAAAGTATGCAATTAAAACACTTCCATCTCATTTATTTCATTCCAATCCAACTAAGTATCTATGGCCAGTTACCCCCAAAATTCTAAGAAGGTGTTGAAGATTGATATCTGCTGAATGGAGGTGGGCTTTCTTTCATTTCAGCTTTGTCTTCAAAAATAACTTTTATATTTTTCTGATTAGAGAAACAATGCATGCCCATGAAATAATTTGGAAAATACACAATAGTCATCAGAAGATAAATAATCCCACCCCCCTCAGAGGTAATAATTTGTTAATAATTTTTTACATTTCCTTTCGTTGTTTAATATACATATATATTTTTAATTTTCAGAATTGGAATCAAGCTGTAATCATAGTTTGCTGTTTCACTTAAAATTATGGCCTGAGCATTTTCCCATCCTCTGAAATATTTTTTGAAAGCATGATTTCAATGCACAGTATTTGTAGCAGTGTTAATTTAACCATCCTCCCACTCTTGGACATTTGGGTCAACTCTGTCTTTTGTTGCGATAAGTAGCACTTCAGCACAGTTTTGTCTTCGTCACTGATAGCATTGTAGGTTTGTTCTAGGAGTGGAAAACTGAGTCATGGGTTATAAATATTTTTGAGACTTTTGATATATAATGCCAAACTGCTTTCCAAAAAATACTACCAACTTACACCCTTTCCAGTACTATATATAAGAATGTTCCTTATCTGTTACCAGTAGCAGATATTGTCATGAAAGATGCACACATATGTACACATACACACGTGTGTGCGTGTGTATGTGTACGTGTGTGTGTGGCCTATTTTTTAAGCGATAAATGTTGTTTCTGCTGTTCTAAGTCACATTGCACCCAAGACAGACAACATAAAGGAAACTTGGGTGAACAAGATAAGATGAGAGCTGGCTGTGTAAATGAGTCAACAGTGTGAGGTCTGGGTAGGAGGAGGGCAGGGGCGTCCTGGGGAAGGCGCCGTTGGCCTGGGTCCGAGAAGAGGCGATGTGTTCCCTCTCCTGATGTGCTCACATCTGGGGAGGCTTTGGCGTGAGGCACGCTCAGCGCAGCTCGCCCCATCCAAGCAGGACTCCCAAGGTGTCCTCTGCTCCTCCGTGGCCTTGCCAGGCACGGAGAAGCCATCGGTGGCCCGGGGAGCTCAGTGAAGAGGAAAGAAAGCAGAGCAGAGAGGGGACAGAGTTCTCCCCAGATGCTTCTTATTGGGGCTGGAGCAGAGGCCAGACTGTGATGCCGGCCCCAAGATGAGTCATGGCCTGGTGCTCGAAGGAGCTGGGCACCAAGTGTGCTGGGCACCCAGCCTGCATGTGACACTCCCCGAGATGTCACGGGGAACTGCTTGTGAGTGGCTGAGAACAGAATCTGGCTTAATGCTTTTAACAAGTTAATGTTTGTGCTCATGGGCTCTGTGCACATTTAAGAATTAATTAAATCCTTTAAGGAAGTCATTTATGTTTGAGACCGAAGAAGACACTCAGGGGCCAAAACTCCCCCAAAGAAGAAGACCCAATCACACAGCTCTACGCCTTGGCAGGACCCGCAAGGCCAACTTTCCTACAGCCTGATCCACAGTGCACTCAGATATCTTTAACCCGTTCTTTCCACAAGGCTCCTGGGGCAGCATATTAAACTCGAGTTATTTTCAATTTCATCTAAGGTGTCTCTATCCAATGCATTTTCTTCAAAGTCTGCAATGTGGGATTCAAAATCTCTCAGCATCATCAAAGTCTTAGGAAAATATATTACTAGGAAGTGGAGCTGCTACTTGTGTGTTAATTACAACAAGCCCGGCTGCTGCACAGATAATCTCCAGCGTCAGAGGCATCAGCTCGGGCAATATCAGGAAAAACAAAATCTTTAAAAAAAAACATCCTGAATTCTCTCTTTCACCCTTTGAGGAAAAAAGTGCGGTTCATTGTGAAGCTAAACCTCATCTATTTAGTTGTTCTTATAAAGATCTCAGCGATATTTGAAATGTTCCTCTCTTGAAAGAGAAAAACCAAGGTAGATTTTCAGGATCCAGTCCCAGAACTGCTTTGCTATTTTCAGTCTTTATCTGCTTTTTCAGAGGAAAGTCTGTGGATAACCCGTTCGGGCCAGGTTCTGGGTGCCGGGAGATTTTGACCATGCTTTATACAAATATGTCAATCATATGTGTTTGTTTTTTGGTTGGTTTCACTGTCTCTCCTTCACTTGTGAGCTGAAGCTGGTGTTCGCAACAGACAGGACTCTTCTCTCCCGTGAACTTGAAGGGGAGCAGGGATCTCGTGTGATGAGGTCCCCAGGGAAGGGCAGAGGGAAGGCCCGAGGTCTCAGGGGAGCGAGGGCACCCTGTCCTCCCAGGAAGATAGGGCAGACCTCTGACCCTGATGGCATTCTGTGGGCTTTGGAGGGAATAAAGGTCAAAGACAGGCATGGGGAGGGCACAGGAGGCAGAGAAGGGAGGAGTATATTTTCAAATTAAGTTTTTTTTTTGAATGGGGAGGAAAGGTCAGTTTATTCCCACTTATTCAGAACTTCTTAAGGGAGTCCTTACCCACTCTGATCAGAAAGTCCTCACTGGCTAAAGGAAGGGCTGTGCTGACGGGGGAGACACCAACCATTGAGATGTCCATGGTAACTTTGGGAGATGTAGGGACCACCACATCAACTACCTGGGGTCACAAGGTGAGAGGCCTGCACTTCGCTGCCCCCAGCTCTCCAGGGGGAAGCCCTGCTGGCTCCTGTGTGTCCCTAACACCCTCTACCTTTGTCAGCTCCCTCTGTAAGAGAGAGCAGGCCTCAAGCAGGAACCTGCTGCAGGCAGCAGTGTTTAGCCAGAATTTAATAACATTGTTCTCCTTTTATTTATTTTTATAATTACCTTTAATTTAGAGCAAGTGATACAAATTTCCATTTAGGGTAATGATATAGTTTCCTTTTAAATGCATTAAAGTAAAAAATAGTGAATTAATTAAAAAAATATTAGCAAGGGTACAAAAACACAGCAAAAACGAGAAGGTGGTTTATTGCAGTGCAGCTCTGTGGCGAAAAGCGTCGGGAAGGGATATGTGGTGCCTGCAATTGGGACACGGCTGAAAGCCCTTTTAAGCTGTTTTCATTTTATTTATTTTCTGAAACAGGTGAGCAGACCCTGAGCTACTGGAGAGTTTAGGATTTTAGGAAACAGAGCTCTGAGGAAAAACCCCTGAAGACAGACACATTGATCCCAGAGGTTTAAAATGGATCCAAGCCTCAGGAAAGTGCACCAGAAAGATCCCTGAGAGAGCAGCCCCTCTCCTCATTAGGACTATTAGTTTTCCTAGAAAGGACTAAGGATGCCTGGTAAACCTAAGGGCCCTATTGCCAGAGAGGTTTACTAGATGTCAAGCAATATGATGGATTCTGATTTTTTCCCCCCTCACCTTTCTCTGAATTCTCTTGACACCTCCTTGTATGACACTTGGGGCAAGTATCCCTTGGGACACTTACTGTACTCTTCCTGCTCTCAGTTCGGTAGCAGGCCAAGACTCTGTTCTCTTCTAGAGGAGACTTGTCCAGGCTCATCTCCACAGTCCTCATATTACCTAACACATGAAAGATGCTCATTCACTCCATCCATCCATCCATTCATCTACTCATCCTTCTATCCATCCACCCAAACATCCGTCCATCCTTCTATCCATCCATCCATCCACCCAAACATCCATCCATTATTCCATCCTCCATCCATCCATTCATCCATGTTTTTGTCCTTCCATCCACTCAATAAATATTTATTAAGAGTACTCTGTATATTTCACAGTAAAAAGTTAAACAAAAAAAAGGTCTTCTGGGTGCCCCCAGCACTCAGGTGGGCATCAGGGATATAGCAATAACTGCAGAAGACATTGCTTCTACCCTTACAGAGTTTATGTCTAATGGGGGAGGTAGAAATTGAACCAGTGGCGGTTCTGTGCCAGGTTAAATGAATGAACGAGTGAACAAGTGGATCTGGAAATCCCTTTTCTCTCTCACTGCTGGGCATTGGGGCTTGTGGAGTCGAGGGATGCTGGGGGTGAACAAGCAGTTTCGTCGATCAGAGGTTGCACACGCGGGTCCCTGGCCAGCTGGGTCTCCTGGAGTGAGATGACAGGCGCTGCAGGGCCTGCTCACCTGTCCCCAGCCACCGAGGGCTTGCCCAGCCTGTGTGAAGGGTACGCAGGGGCAGGGCTCCCTCCCGGGGGCTCCAGCAGCAGCGAGGCTGGCAGCCACAGCAGCTGTGGCAGGGCACGGGGCAGGGGAGTGGTCGCTGCAAAGGGCGGCGGGGAGGTGGGGGCAGGTGGGCGGGCAGACAAGCAGTAACGTGACGGATTCCAGGGGAGGCCAGGCGCTGGTGGTGTCGGACTCCCTGCCAGCCAACTGAGTGTGGCCTCTGGAAGCCAGACACGGCGGGGCAAGTTTCCCAGGGCCTGGGCAACACATTCTTCACCCAGGCCCATGTGCTTTGCCAGGGGCCTGGGCTGCCTCCTTGCTTGCTTGAGTACACGCTGGGAGTGGGGAAGGCCGGCTCCTGGTGGCCACCCTGAGGCTTAGCTAATGCCAGCCCAGGGACACTGTCTTCAGGCCGCAGGGATGGCTGGAGACGAGGCCTGGCCGCAGCTCATTTTCATTCTCCCTTTACTACTCCGCCTGCTCCGGGGTGCCCCGTTTCAGACCCCCCGTGTCCGGATGCCCTTGCGTCCCTGACATGCATGCGATGGGCTGCAGAGGGGCCTGCGCTTGGAGCAGGAGCGCTGGGCGGGAGCCTGGCCCCTCTGTGGCTCTCTGTACAGTGAAGAGGAGGCCAGGAGTCCTCACAGCGCAGGGTGGGCAGGGTGGGCAGGAGGAATGGTGGGTGAGGGGGCGCTTTGTAAACCACAAAACATGGAGTACTCTAGGGCGTCACTTTCCTTCATCAGCCGGTAGACATCTTTACTGAGCACTTTACAGTCGGCTGAGCGCTCAGAGTTCTGCCCTATTACAGGGCAGCTTTGGGGTCTAAGGAAGTTGGGGGGCATCCCTGGGAAAGTGACATTTGGCTGTGGATCTGAAGAAAAGGTTACCCAAGGTGCGGATGGAGAGAAGAGGATTGATACAGAAGGAAGAGCATGTGCAAAGGAGCTCTGCTGAGAGAGAGCCTATTAAATCCACGCAAACCTTCTGAAGACTTCTGGACTATCGTGAATAAACAGATAAAATCACTTTTCCTTGAAGCAAATAAGAAAAGCCCTATGGGAAAGACCCAGTGGTGGAATTCCAGATCCCTCAGCAAATGGCAAGGAGATGGTTGGGCAGGGTGAGAAACGCATTCTTGGTGCCCACTGTGGAGGCTTAATCTGTATCCAGGGCACACAGGAGAAGGCTCAGTTTTCCTCTTCCCTTCACACCAGACACTTCTACAAGAACCCAAGCCAGTGTGTGGCTCAGGACTCCGGGGTGTGAGTGGAGCCTCCTGGACCTGGCTGGTCTAGATTTGAATGAACTCAGTGGAAGAGAGCAAAGATGGGAATGAATTGTCATGATCCTGGGCAGGAGGAGACTGGATGAGCAGAATAGAAGCTGAGCGGTGTGGGGGGTGGGGGTGGGGGGTCTGGAAGAGAGGATGGAGTTTTTATCAGCCAAAACTCCTTTGGTTTCACGTGAGAGGAAATCCAACCCTAACCAGCTTAAAGCACCAGGAGGTGTAACTGCAAAGTATGTAAATGGTTCAACTTCAGGTGTCATTCAATCCAGGAGCTCAAATTATGTCACTTAGCAGCTGACTTCTCTCCTCTGCCTCCTTCCTGGCCTTGTCCCAGGGTGCTACAACCCCACCTCCAGCAGCTTCAGACTCTTGGTAGCAAAATGGCTGCCCAAGCTCCAGACCTCGTTGGAGTGTGTCTGAAGTGCCTGTAGCTCACTAACAAGCCCTAGCTCTCACTCTCATTGGCTTGAATTAGGTCCTGTGCTGAGCCTTGAACCTATCACCAAGGCCAGGGTTTGGAATATTCTGATTCGCTCACATGAATCCCACAATCAGGATCTGAGGGTTGGCTACATCCCACCCAAACCCCAGGACGGAGGAGGAAGAGAGGGCTTCGCTCATGCAGGGAGAGTGGTGGGTGTGGGTGGAGAGAGATGAGTGTCCATCCGAGTGTCTGCATTTGGTGGAGGAGTCTGCACCAGGTTAACTCTGCTCCCCAGTGGTATGGGCAGGAAACCGTCCCCATGAGTGTGCAGATGTCCCTGATCCCAATAAAAGTCCTGAGCATGGGAGTGGTATTTATGGGAAGCCCCTTCCCAGATAGAGGGCTGGCTTCAGTGCCAGGTCCCCCGCCTAGCAGAGCTGTGGTGGCGGGAGCTGGTAACACACCCAGCTGGGTGTGGCTGTGGGGACACCCCCTCCACAGGTGGTCTACCTCGGCAAGATCTTTGTCACACTCGAGGGAGCTACAAACAGGTAATGCTTGGCTTCCGCAGGCCTGTGTTATGAAGAGCTTGAGTTACAAAACGCTCTGGCTATTAAAAACCTGCTACTGACTTTAACGGCAATAAAATATCTGCTGTTTATGAGTAATTAGCCACTTCTGAAAAAGAGCTCTATTCCTTTAAATTTATGGGGTGCCTTGATTTATGCATTTCATGGGGGGATGTCATGTTACATCACATCAGCTTGATGTAATTTGATGCAAATCAAACACATGAACGAGTGAATGGAAACATTCTCTCCTGCCTCCTGAAGAGTGTTTCTAAATGGAAGTATTTTTGGGCCCCACTCCATCTTTGCTCTTCTTGCTTTCTCAGGAAAGACTTGGGGGGATCCTGAACTTCTTCAGTCCTGGGTGCACTGGCTGCAGCCTCTGACCGCCCTGCATGTGCCTCCTGGGAGGATCTCACATCCCTGAGGGTGGCAGAGACTCAGCAGCAGCTGGTTCATGAGCTTCACGCCGGGCTCCAGGCTAATAGACTTCCTTATTGTAAGGACCCCAAGGTGCATCAGTACACACAGGACATGATATAATCAAGAGTCTAATTTTATATTATCTGACTGGAGAAGGAATTATGAAAAAAAGAGAGATTGATGAGTTTGGGGTCTGGTGGAGGAAGCTATATTGTTGAAGTCTTTTGGTAGCTGCTGGCCCCCATTTGGCTGCTGAGGGGGTAGAGGCAAGGACATTCCAGAATTTGTTGGTTACACTATACATCTATTTAGTTGTGCATTATTTTTTCTTTCATCCACCCAGCCAGCCAGCCAACCAGCCAGCCAGCCAGCCAGCATTTACTTAGCTTCTACTAAATTTCTTGAGTGTTTAGGAGGTAACCAAGGGCAGTAAGATACAGACACATATCTACTAATTTGCTATGTAACTTTAGGGGGGGTCATCACCTATCTTCTGGCCTCAGTTTACCTATCTATAAAATGGGCACATCAGGCTGAGTGACCAGGAGCTAGATGATCTCTGAGGTTTCTCCAGCTTTGCCACCCTACCACTGTCTATGCATCTCTTCCCTCTAGAAGCCTGCCTGTGAAAAGAGAGAAGGGATGCACAAATCTCATTCATGGAGTGGAGATGTGCTCCCCAAGCAATCGAGGAGAAGGTTGAGGAGAGTGATGGGAAGTGAGATTGGATGGGGGCTGGAGTGGCCATTCAGTGGAAATCTTTGGCCTGGACTCTTATTTGTGGCACAGGGAAAACAGTGCTGTTTGATCTTTGCCTACTGCACTTAACTGGAGATAGCCCATGGGGTCAGGAGACAGCAGGTAGACACAGGCTGGCATCAGGCTTGGGTCCATGGTCCCCCAGTAAGTGGAGCTGGTTGGCTGGGTCCAGCTGTACCTGCTGTACACAAGCTGCTGCCCAGCAGACTCGGCTGCTTTCTAACAGGTTTCTCTGGGTAAAGCAGAAAGTGTGAGCTTCGTCTTCTCACGCCGAGGCCTTTTCTTGGGAAAGCACTTTCTAGAATGCTCGGCTTACTAGGCTGGCGTCCTTGAAGCCACAGGTGATGGTGTTCAAGACCCCGCATCACGGCTCTGGGGTTCTACCTTTGGAAGGGAAGCTGTGGTTGGAGCAAAGGCTGCTGCCCCTTCCTCCACTCTCCGCGTGGGCTGTGCCACGATTGCTATGGAGGGAGTTTCGGGTCCTCACAAGGCCTGGGCACAGCTTAACATAATTACTTTAAAACGGAACCTTGCTATTGTTTTGTGTCTTTCTGCTTTCTGGTCAGGAGTGATGTTTTTATGGTCATTAGCCAAATGCCATTTCCTCTGTGAATTGCCGGTTTCACATGCCTTTTGTCCAGATTTCAAATGGGGGTGTTCAACTTTTCCTCATTAACAGCAACAGTTTTAAAAAGGAGAAAGTGCTTGACTCCCATACAGGCCTTGGGAGCACCTGACTTCCGGGAGACTGCCCAGGACTGAGTGGCTCTAGGTGTGACGGAGGCCCGGCGATGTGGACGTGCAGATGGTAACTGAGGAGGTGGAAAAAGAGGCAGCAGCAGTAACCTTTATACAGTGCTCGCCCTGCGCCAGGCACTGCTTTAAGCACTGCAGGTAAATTACTGCGTTCAGTCCTTCTTCCTGCCCCGTATCACAGAGGCACGACTGAGGAGGTACCACCTTGGAGCTCGTGGGCCTCCAGTTCTTTTGGAATAAGACACAGCTCACCTTTGGCAGCGGCAGGCATGTTTCATGTCACACAGAGTCCCAGAAAAGAGACTCCTCTGGGACCCCAAAGATTTCACTAGCTGCCAGGCAGTTGACCGTGGTCGCTTCTAAATGCTATTTGCTGCTTGTTTAGATCCTACCTCCACACCAAGCTACTGAAGTTGAAGAATGCCCTGTGCCTTCCAAAAGCCTCTCCTTAGGAAATACCTCCGGTCCACCTGAGGTGAAGGTGAGGGAGACACTGGTGTCATGATCATGACGATAAAGTACAGCCTGTCCAGGGGGCTGGACCGACCACATGCTGATGGCCCTGAGCCCACACACTAATGGCATTTCCTCCCTTGTAAGAGGAGAAATGTTAATGTCTCCCCTGGTGTTCAGCATCAGTGAAGTTCAACTCCAGCCGTTCTCTGTGATTGGTGATGGTGCAGGTACAGGGCTTGGCTGGGAGGTCCTTTCCCTGTCAGGTGGGCCGCAGCAGCGTGAATTAGGACGCAGGAGGAGAGACAGTAGCTGAGGGTAGTGGCCAACCTGGCCGCCTCCTTGGTTGACACATGGGAAGCTGTGACTCCGAGAGGGGCCAGGGCCCGCCAGTTCAGGAGCTGTCTGGGCTGGGATGCAGGTGTGGTTCCAGGCAGTGGAGGGGGTGGAGGCCCTGTCCTAACAGGCAGGATGGGCTGTTGTCTGGGGTGCCCAGCCCTGCTGCATGGCAGGTGCCCGCTGGGAGAGCAGGCCGGTTCCCCTGCCCTGGGGGAGTCATCCACACGCCCACCCCCCCCCAGGCCTGCTGTGTGAGCACTGTTCTAGGCGTGGGAAGGCTGCTCCGGGAGGTGCATGTTGCCGAGAGGGGGCATTCTGTTCTGCTCTAGTTGGCCCCTCACTCCTAACTGTGGGGTGATGGGATCTTGGGGTTGGGGAGAGAGGTGTCAGCAGAGGTTCAGAGTGGAGGAGGCCCAGGGAAGGAGTGGCAGTGACCTCCAGACAATAGTCCTGCCTCGAGGGAGATGTGGTCGTTGCCTTCAGAAGCCTCCTGGTCTCCTGACCCTTTTGTGAGTGAACAGTACCCAGATGTTATCACGATCTCTGCGGCTGATGTTTTGGGTCCATCTGCCCTTTTGATGGTGAACAGTCTGAGCCTTCTCTGCAGAGCCTGGCACAGTACCTGGCATACAGTGGGTAGTCGGGAAGTGCTGATGAATGAATGAATGGATGGATGAATATTTGCATGAGCAGGTATGAATATACTGAAGAGGCAGAGCAGTCAGAAGGAATGTGGGTTTACAGAGGGCAGGATAAGGGGCCTGGAGTCCATTCAGCCAGAATCTGTAGGTGCATGTTATGTGCAGAGCCTTCGGTTTGGGTCAGATATGGTCCCTGGAGGTCCCAGACAGGGTGGGGGGGGTGAGACAGGGACCCAGATAATCCACCATGAGACGGAGTGGGACGTCCGTGCTTCATGGATGTTGTGAAGGATAGGGGTGGCTGCATGGACAGTGACATTTGACATAAAGCTTCATGGAGCAAACTTCTCACCTGGCTTGTGCCCTGAGGAGCGGAGAGTGTGGACTGCCCTGGCAGCCCAGGGGTGGCCTGTGGTCTCTTTCTCCCCTGGGTCCCCTTCCCTCCTCAAGGAGATATGCTGTGCACCAGGCCCGCAGCATTTGTTGCTTGGTCTGTTCATTTGTTCGTTCATTCATTTATACATTTGGCAAATATTTATTGAGTGCATTCATTCATTTTCTAATTCAATCATTTATACATTTGGCAAATATTTATTGAGTGCATCCTCTGTGCCTGGCTCTGTGCCAGCACTGGGGACACCCCATGAAGCTGATGGTCACGGTCCCCACCCTCATGGAACTTCTGGTCAAGTATACAAACAGAGCCAACCCAGTGTGAAAGCCACTGTGGGGGGAAGGAGTCAACCAGGAGGAGCCCTATGGAGGCAAGACACAAGGGTTCTGCCCAGGGCCTGGGGCATCAAGGAGGGCCTCTTGGGCGAGGTGGCATTTAATCTACCAGCAGAGGACAGGGCACAGGGAACAAGTGGAGACTGCAGGGGGAGAGTACCAGACAGAGGGAATGAGATGCACAAAAGGGCGGCAAGGCCGCTCATCTGCTTGCCTGGCAAAGGGAGTCCTCTCTCCCGGTTCTGACAGGTTTGCACAAGAGCTGGCAGAGGATGCTCCCTCCTTAAGTGTGAACTGTTGGAAATTCATGTCTGTCCCTGGAGTCCATCTGCACATGGTGGTGACACCCATTGCTGGGACAGCAGCCCGGCCCCACCAGTACGTGTTCTTGCCCCCTTGGTCAGAAGCTCATGGGCCAGCCTTCCCTCCTCTCCCAGGAGTCTGGCCCAGCAGAGGCCAGGCCAGGCCAGCCTGGTGACCTGCACAGGAGCTGGAGATGCTGAACTGGGGATTCGAAAGGCCACGAAGAACTGAGGCCCTGGCTCGGCCCTGGCTGGGCCCCATCTACTGGCTTGAGCCCCGTAGTTGCAGGCAGCAGAGGCCCCACTGGTGCACCTGGATTTTTGCTCAGTAATGATTGTGTGTATTTAGGAGTTGATGTGTGTCTGAGCTTATGTCTTCGACAGGTGCCCCTGTGAACAAACCTCCCTGGGCCGGCTTCTATGAATGTTTCAGTCAGGCCCTCTTTGATCACTCTTGCATATGTGCATTCTACATTATATTTAGTTTTGCACTGAATCAAATCTGAGGCTTCTGTGAAATGAAAATAAACTGTTCGATACGATATCATAGTCCAGAAGGGCTCAGACTTAAACGGCTTTAATCAGGGGTGAAAGGGCGGTGAGCTGTAGCTGAGCGCTCTGCCCTCTGCGGGGCGTCCTGTGGGTCTAGGTCCCCTGTTTTGTTCTAGGGCAGCAGCTCTGTGCTGAGGCTGAGCAGGGAGCCAAGGCAGGTTAATAGGGGATTAAATATCTAACTTCCTGTCATGACAAAGTCTGTTTAAAAAGGAAAAGAGAAAGCCAGCGAGAGAGAAATAATCAATACCCTTCATGACAACTGCTGGTATCTTTCTCAGTTTTGTGATATCATTTTAAAGGTAGGGCAGTCACTAAAAGCTTATATATATAGTTTTTGTTGCTTTCCCTGATGGGGTGGACACAGTTCAGATAAATCAGTTACAGCAGATTAGGGGATCATTTCCTTCCCAAATCATCCTATCTGGGAGAAATGGAAACACCACTTGATGGCTTGGATTCTAGGGGGGAGAGGCCTGGGCTATGGCTCACAAAATGATGTCCATTTTTGTGATACTCTGGGCCACCTTCCTCCCCTACACTGTGATCATCAGAAGCTTAGAGAACAGCTTTTGGTAGGACTGGGTCCTCCAGGAGCTACAGACAGGGGGCTGATAAGATGCCTGCTCTCACAAAGCCCCAGCACAAGAGGAGAGGAAACGTGACCTCTGATAGCCATGCAATAAGGCACCACGAATGTCTTAACAAGTTCCAGAGGAACTGCATGGGAGCTCTGGGGACTGAGTGATCACCTCCAGCCTGGAGCAAATCCAGGAAGGCTTCCTGGAGCAGGCAACACCAGGAAGGAGCATGGAGGGTAGATCTGGGCTGCCACCTTTGGAGAGGCTGGGGTGGGCTGCCAGGATTTGTGGAGTGTTCCTTCTTCCACTTTTTTGCCGTTACAAAGAGGAAGAGGGGAGACCAATGCCTTCTTCCAAACTCTAAGTACCCTCTTCCGTTTCATGCATGGGGAACCCTCCTCACCGTTTGGTTTGTGAGGCCCTCACATGTTTGGTTTGTGGTCCAGGAGTTTACTTTCACTCTATTTTTCTCCACCTCCTCTGATCCACATTCCGTAGAAAACTGCTCATGTGTCACAGCAGCGCTGTGAGGCATACGTGCTATGTGACAGCTCCAGTGGGGGCTTCTTGAGCCCCTGTTTCGCCCCAAATATTAACTCCATGCTCCACAGATTGACATTCAAGTCAATCTTGACTTGGCCACACCTTCTCCCATCTTCCCCTGGAGCATTCTATGCTGAGTCCCCATTTTGCACAAGCTGACCCCTCTGTCCCACACACCCTTCCTCCTCTTCTCTGCCTTGTTCCAGGCTCTTTCCAGCCATTATCCTCACTGGTCTTCCTTCCCTTCTCTCCCCTGCACCCAGCCTCACAGCACGTTGTAGAGTCCTCCGTTTCAGCACTGGATTCTGCCTGGTCTCTGGTCTCCCTGCGTCCATCTATTTCCCTTCCCTGAGTCAGCTTCAAAGGCAAGGACCTGGTCTTGCTTGTATATCTCTAGATCGGCCATACTTCTTGCCAGATGTAGGCATTAAAAAGTGTTATTGAATGATGTGAGGCCCACTTTACAGATGCACCAAGAAAGTTGGCAATGAATGAGTTTTTATTAACCACTTTTATGTGCCTTGGTTGTGCCTTGGTTATGTCCTTCAGCTCAGCGTTTACTCCACTGAAGGTCCTTTCTGGATCTCGAAGGCTGCTGTGGTCGGCTTCTGAGAAAGTTTACGGCACAGGGTATATTCCTCTGTAATTTAAATGCCATGTTCCCTCTCCTACAAACCCATTTGCCTTCTCAAAATCCTGTGAAGCGTGTAGGACAGTTAATGCCAGTCCATTTTAGAGAAAAAGAAACTGAAGCTCAGGCAGGTGCCCAAGGCCAAACAGATGTCAGTGGAAGAGACAGCAATTGGATGCACATTAGTGGTCGTTCCAGTGCCTTCTCTCCTCTTACTCCAGTCTAGTTGGGGGAATAACCCACCTGACACAGGACAGGAGCATGTGGAATAAAATATCCGCCCCTATGGATGTTAAGAAAACAAGATGATATAACTAAATGTTTCTGTGACCCTCCCCCCAGCCAGCGATTGAGAGACACGGCATTTCTAGCCCCCCAGTGCCCTCTGGCACCCACTCCATCATGCCAGCCCCCGGGGGTGCTTTCTCTGGACTGTACTGTCTGTTTCCACTTCCAGACAAACAAGGTTGTGAGGGCTGTGGCTCCTTGGCTTCCTTTGAGCTTTCCCATAAGCTGAAGCTTCCTTTGTCTCCACACGTTTTGCAAATGAAGGAGGTGGCATCAGTCAGCATCCAGCCCAGCAAGGCTGAACATGGTGTGGGCATCACGGGGGCAGCCTTCCCCCTCAGCAGGTACTGCTTGGGCTCTGGGTCAGGCTTCCCAGCTATGTGACCTTGTGGGGCTTAAATATTCTGAGCCTCAGTTTCCTCATTTTTGGTATTGGACTAGTATGGTACCTACCATCCTAGGTTGTGTGAGGCTAAATTAGATGATGGCTGTGAAGTAAGTACCTAGCCCAGTGCTGGTGCACGATGCTGCCATGAAAAGGAGGAGGAAGGTGCTGAACATGAGGAAGATGATAAAGATGAGGATTCTGTGGCTGATGTAGGTGATGATGGTGGTGAGGGCTGCGGTGAAGACGGTGATGATGACAATTATTATTGTTATTATTATTATTATGTTTTTTTCGAGAGCTCACACTGCCTGACAAGTCCACAGTCTTAACAACTACCCCACATGAGGTTGTTCTAATTCCATCCCCTGTTTGCCTGGCTTTGTGTGAGGTAGGCAGATAGTGAGCCAGGAACTCAGACCAGAAGTCTGCTCTACCCTGAGAAGAGGACCAGGAGAACTCTTTGTGGATGTTTTCCTTTCCCATCTGATGTGCTCACTATCTGTCTTCAGTTCTGGGCCAGCTCCAACCTTTCCAAAAGCCAACATGTTGGAGAGACCTCTTTGCCTTTGAGAAGTCTGAAATCATCCAAAGTCTTCAAAGAGAGGATACTTTTTATTCTTTTTTCTTCTTTTAAGTCCTCCAACTCATGTCCCAACAATACGGAAGCTGCCTGGGGTTCGGGGGACCATGTGCAAAGCCAGCCCAGCTGAGTTCCACTCTCCTTTAGAGGCAGAGGCCACTCTGACTTTTTGGCCAACATTCTACCCAAAAGGGAAGGTTGGGGAGTTTGACCATACTCTCCAACTTGACTCTCCCGGTTACACAGTTGCCATACTCTGCAGCTCTATTTGAATATCATATTTTCATTAATAAATTCAGCAAGGATTTAACTGTTTCTGGCCCTGTCTCATAGCGTTGTCTACACATCAGTCAAAACGGAACAGGTCACCCGTGCTGCCCTCCTGTTTATCTATTAATCATCTGGTAAATAAACCACTCAGTATCCTGCCCACTTCAGTAATGTTTGTGATGTAATTTGTTTGGATGCCCAAATGTCACCAGCGTTGATTGTAAGATATGAAAAAATGTACTTGCTCAGCATAGGAAGCTCTAGGCCAAGATGTAAGCATGAAATCTCGGGTTTATTTTTGTAATAATGTTTACAGCTGTTTAATGACCCTGAAAAGGTTCAGTAGTGTGGTGTTCTGTATTTCAGAACAGGAGCATATTATGCTTATAACAACCTTGGTTAAGCAGTGTGAGCTACAACAATTGGAAAAATAGTATTTAATAAGAAGCCATTGTATTCTAAGTGAAGTTGTCTTAATTACTGCTTACCCTAAGTGTAAGAAAGCAAGGTGCGTTGTAGGGAAGGGCCAAGAGTCATTTGCTCCCCCAGGAAATAGGTCCACCTACTGCCAGAATTGCATTCTGTGATACGATTTTGGGGTAAAACCCACAGTGGTGTTTGCAGCCCTTGCTGTGAACCTAAGCCCCACCCCTTGCACAGCGACTAGGGGCTTTGGGGCTCCTGCAAGTTTTCTGAGGCAGCGCCTTTACCCTGTTGTTGAAAAAGGGAATATTTAGTTGTGCTTGGCTAGACAACAATATTTGATTTTTAAAAATCCAGTTGAAATGGTTATTTTGAAAGTCATTTTATTTCCTAACTATTCTTTTTCATGGTATAAGGATAAAACTCCTTCATGCAACTTACTGGCAAGATCTATATTTTTTGGGCTATTCATAAGATTACTTTTTTTTTCTGTGCTAGCAAAATGAAACTGTGTTTTTGTGTAAAATTTATTTAGACTCTTAGCAGCTGGCATTTCTGGTGTCCTGATAGTTTCAAATTTCATTTTGAGTGAAAGATACAATTAGGTTCTCTATTGGAAGAGTTAAGTGAAAACTTTTGTCATTGATATCACAGGAAATAGTCTTGAAGGCAGAAATGCAAAATCAAAATAACCATTAGCACCATCAAAGGCAGCTGAATGGCTCACTGTACCTGCAGTGATGGGGGTGAGGAGACAGAATGTATTTTGATAATGTGCATCCAATGGTGGGTTTCATAGGCTGAGAATACCCTCTTCATGAAATGTGAAATTGCACAGCTCAAGGAGAAACCCTCTAGCCTTCAGAAGCTTTCAGCTGGGGCCCCTGCCTGTGTTCAGAGGTAGGCCCACACATTTGCACGGTGAGGAATGCCATGGCGACCAGGACTCAGGCCCAAGCCTGGGTCTTCCTCAATACTGACAGTAGGGTTGACTGCCCCGGTGCCCCACGATGACCCTTGGCTCAGGAAAGATCAGGACTAGGGTGGGATGTGTAGTGTTTCTATGTTGGAGGGATGACGCACCAGATTTGACAGTTCACAGTGTCCCCTGTCCAGTCTCAGTAAGGACGTCCAGCTGCCTCTCCACAGTTTGGAAAATTACGTACGCATTAGTTCCTTCCATCAGTCAGCCGGGGCTTATTGATCTTCCTGCTATGCTTTGGGCTGGGGCCATGAGCTGAAGGCCGAGTGAGCTGTTCTCAGTGTTTAGTAGTTTGTTTACTTGCTTTTGATTGTGCTAAGGGTTTTCCTACCCAAGTGAGAGGGTCAGATGAGTTATTGTATAGGTTCCTCAGAAGGTCTCAGCTGCCCAATTGCCTTAAGCCCAGGGTCATGGCCCACCCTGTGCTGGCTCCTGGTTTCTTAAAGTGGGTCCTTCACCTGCTGGAATACAGGGTGATGGCTCCAGAGCCAGCGCTGGGGAATGAAGGATGGGTTGGGTACTTGGGATAAAGTGCTCCCAGGTATTAGTGACCATTCGGGGCAGTGCTGCGTGTGGGTATGCATGTCTGTCCCCTTTGTCAGGACAGGCGAGTGTCCTGTGGCAGGTGGCCCTGCCAGGGACACTGAAACACATTCACCGCAGGCCTGTGAGGAAGCAGCGTGGTCCCAAAGAGAAGGCGTTCTCCCTGTGCTTGCTCCGGGAGGGCTGGGGAAAAGGAGTAATGGCACCTTCCATCAGAACGCCGAGCCCCCCCGCAGGCAGCCCCACCTCCCAGCCCCTGAGCTCTTAGGGCTGCAGTTGGATCCAGTCCTTTAACAGTAGGACAAGTGATCCCTTAGTTTCCCAGAGTACACATTTGTATTCCTTGCTAGAGGAATTCCACTTAAGGAATTGCCGCCCCTTCCCCAACACGGTCATACTCCACACACACACACACACACACACACAAACACACCCCTCTATATACCTCGTGTGCAATGATTTCTTCTTTCTCTAAACTTTGGATTCAGTCTCTCTGGGGTCTTTTCATTGCTTCCCTGTTACTGGTGGCCTTGCCTGCACTGGCCCCTTGGACCCAGAGGCCCTTGAGGGCAGCTACATGGAAGGCCCCGGGCAAGTATTTACTGAATGACTGAGATAAGGGGTAAATGAATTCCAGAGGAATTAAGTGTCAAGCCTGGAGAAATTGGGGCCGACCCAGGTTTTGCGAGTCCCAAGCCGGGCCTGGGGCCAGCTCGTCCTGCCTCGGCTGCTTTGGCCCGGGGACAGCACACCAATTACCCCTTGCTCTTTCCAAGAACTCACACTCCCTTTCCTTGCTCTGAGTCTAGCAGCTGGCATTGGTTATGACTGACCCATGGCAGCACCTGCACCTACTCGTGGAATCACAGGGTGTCAGGTCTCACAGAGCTTCCTGGGATGATTGCCAGGCGTGGCCCTGCCTCACTGTGGGGCTCGGCACAGGCTTTACTGGGGCTCATTAGAGGGGCTGAGGGCCGTAATCCTCAGAGTATCTCCTGGTGAGCTGGCTAGCTCTGCTCAAATTCTGGGTTCCCCCACGGATCCCAGGATGGACGATCAAGTTCTGAAGGGGTTGATTGCTCTCTGTCTCCTAGTGCCAGCAGCTGGGCCATCAGAAGTGGTCCAAGCCCAGATGGCCACCGTGGGTACGTATAGTGAAAGAGCTGGCGTCGGGGCGTGGCTCTCCCTTAGCTGTTTCTGGACCCCCAGGTTCTGGGTGGGAGCCCAAGACCCTTCTGACTCTGACAGATTCAGACTGTTGGGTGTTCAAGGACTTCTGCAAAAGCTGAATTTGAATCCCATGAAGTTGGAGTGAAAATGGTTCTACTACAGGTTAGCCTTCTTTTACGGGCTGTGTTTATAGGGTCTGTTCACTCACTCATCCATTCAGTTAGAACGTCCTGAACGTACAATGAGCCAGCTCTGCTCTAGGCCCTGAGGCTTTATCTGTGACCAAGGCAGACATGAGCCTGCCCGCATGGAAGCAAAGCACATCTGTAAAAGAGTCAACAAGAAAACTGTGCCAGTGGTAAGTGCCATGAAGAAGAAAGTCAGGTGATGGTGTAGAGAGAGGCTGCGGGGATTAAGTTTTCTGTGACGAGGTGGACATGGAGGGCCTTTGTGAGAAGGGGATATGTGAGTTGAGACCTGCTTGGGGGGAAGGAGCCACCTGTGCCTTTGCACATTCTCGAACATGCTGAGTTCAACAATGGCACCTGAAGACCTGTGGCTTAAAGGGGGTTAAAAAAAGCTTTGTTGACTCTGAAAAAAAAATTTGGGGGCATAATAAAAGAATTCCCTCTCCAAACCTAACTTGAAAACACCCCATGTTCATTATTTGACAAGTTGAGCTGTTACCCGCACGGCGTGACTGGGTGGGGGGTGGTCTTCAACTTGATGCCGCTCATCCAACCTGATTTGCAGTCTTGCTGTATTGCACATTCAGCCTCCTCTCCCTCCTGCGGAACTGGCCTCAGCTCAGCAGCAGTAACCTGAAAATAGCCCATCTTCCTGGATTCACGTCTTCTGAGCTGGCCAACCGGGCAGCCTTTGGAAGTGGGCCATCCATGTTGGCTTTGGACTTTCCGAACTTCCCCAGAGCTCTTGGGTGGAATTCTGAGCTCTCCCAAGTGGCTTCAGGGTCATGGTCCATGTTTGCTCAGGAGAGGAGCCAGTGCAGCTGGATGGGGCTTGAAGGTGGAGAAGCAGCTCTAGACAGGGCCCTTCCAGGCCCCAGTCCTGCTCCGGCAATTTCTCACACTGGGCCCGCTCCTCCCCGCTGGTCAGCGCGCGCCGTGAGTGCTGGGGTCGCACGGTCTTGTTGTCAGCCAGTGCGTCTTCAGTGCCAAGGACAGGGCCTGGCACACACTGGAAACGCAGCAAGTTTGTTGAATGAATGTAAGAATCTCCATGAGAAATTACTCCTTTCTGACCAGGCTCCTCCAGAATGGTTTCTTTTTTTTTTTTTTTTTGAATGTAGACCAGAGACCAAAAGAAAAGATGGAAATTGGAAACATCCTTTTACTGCAAGTGACCGTGTGCCTGTATCTGTGTGTGAGTGTGTATAGTCGTTCAGGGACAGTCAGCCCTGCACCACGGTTGCAGTTTCTCTCCCTCCTGAAAATAAACATCATGTCTTTTTCTCCTCCTCTCTTGCAAGACAGACTCACAGCCTCTGTCTTCTTGCCAAGGAAGTCAGGTCTCCCATTGGAGACCCGCCATCCACGCATGGTCTGCCTGGCAGGAAGCCCAGCAGGCAGCAGACCCCACCGGGGCTGAATGTGCTTCCTCCACACTTGAGCTCTGTCCCCACAGGTCCCCCTGAGGAATCGCTTGGCCCAGCAGTCAGTCCTGGCTGGGGTTAAGCGGTACTCCTGGACCACCTGGCTGGCCAACGCATCTAAGCATTGGGATACAAAGGGGATGGATGTGCAATAACTGTTCCAGTGGCAGGAAACAAATTTGGACTCCTTGAAGTGGAAGGCAGATCTGGAAATAGAAGGAGCCCAGGCATGGATTCATTGCCTGTCAGAGTTGAGCTCCCCACATGCTCTGATGTGGAGGGAGCTGTTCCCTCTGCCCCACCCCCGAATGGCCTGGCTTCAGCCATTCTGCACAGGCTGGAGAGGGGCAGAGAGGACTATTAAAGCCAATTATGCAGACCAGCTTTGAGTGTTAGTGTTTAACAAACAGCTTTGAGTTCTAATTTTCTGCAAAACACATACTGCAGGTACAATTTGTACTCATTACTGTATATTGGGAAAGTTATTAAAAACACTCAAACTTGGTTGAGACTTCCTATGGCATCGTCCCTGGATTTTAATTGGTTTTTATCTAGTTCTATAAAAGATCTCTTTAAGCCCAATCACAGTGCCTGCCGCAGATATTATGCCAGTTGAAGGACAGGGAAAGCGCGCTCCGTGGTTGGTGTAAGTCTTTACCCCCTACCCAAATTTGAGCAGTCTCACCAATCCACTAAAATTCCATCACGAGATAATTTATACTTCTTTTGATGGGCACGGTTACCAAATGACAAAATAACTGTTTCGTAACATAAGGGTTAAATCTTAATCTCTGAGGTTTGTAAAGCTGCTACTCGCAGTCTCCTTAAAATTTAATATACCTCGTTAATGCTTCCTTGCAAACACTGAAGGATTTTTATGATTATAATCATGTGTTACAGCACCTAGTACTGTTTCTAAGCAGCATACTAATCAGCTTAATGAGATATTACTGCACTTTTTGTTGACTAAAGCAAAATCCCTTTTATTGTTCTAAAGCCTGTCCTTTACTTTATTTTTTCCCAAAACATTATCTTGTTTTATTATGTACCAGTAAATATCGTGCCATTGGGTTGGATTTTTTTTTTTTTTTGCCAAATCATAAAATAATCTCTTTCATCTCCGACTGGCGAACATATTGAATATAGTAACCAGAAACAAAAGTTCCAAGTGAGTCAGTTTGGTCTTGCAGTTAAAGCCATTCTGCTCTATGGCAAACTTTGAACTGAACCAACAGGTGCAGGTGCTACAAGGGGGGAGAGGAGGAAAAGTTTAACACGTAGACCCTTGATTTGTTATTAGGTGTTGAAAGTGGTAAAACATTAATAATTTAAATGTGAATGAATAATTGCAGTCTGTAAATAGAAAATACAAGGAAGACGATCTATCGCCAAAACAAATTGGAGGAGCAATGCCATATTGCATAATTGGCATTTAATAATTCATTTTTTTATTATTGTTTTTGACTATAATTCCTTAGCATTATTCTGTGTAGGTAAGGCATGAAATGCAAATTCCCCACCAGCTGATGCTGTTGATTCGCTGCGCCACGGCACCTGGCACAGATCTGAACTCTCTCTTTATTTTCAGGGATGGAAGAAGCCAGTCTGTGCCTTGGAGTGTCCTCGGCGGCGCCGGAAGCTGAGCCCCATCTGAGCAGCCCCGTCCTCAACGGCCAGTATGCCATGAGTCAGAAGTTGCACCAGATCACCTCCCAGCTCAGCCATGCTTTCCCCGAGCTGCATCCGCGGCCCAACCCAGAGGAGAAGACCCCGGTTCCCCTCGACGAGAAGGCCCACGTGCCCATGAGTGGCCAGCCCATGGGCAGTCAGATGGCGCTCCTGGCCAACCAGCTGGGCCGGGACGTGGACACCAGCCTCAATGGGCGGGTGGACCTGCAGCAGTTCCTCAACGGGCAGAACCTGGGCATCATGTCCCAGATGAGCGACATCGAGGACGACGCCCGCAAAAACCGCAAGTACCCGTGCCCTCTGTGCGGCAAGCGTTTCCGCTTCAACAGCATCCTCTCCCTGCACATGCGCACTCACACCGGCGAGAAGCCCTTCAAGTGCCCGTACTGCGACCACCGGGCGGCACAGAAAGGGAACCTCAAGATTCACCTGCGGACCCACAAGCTGGGCAACCTGGGGAAGGGGCGCGGGCGGGTGCGCGAGGAGAACCGCCTGCTGCACGAGCTGGAGGAGAGGGCCATCCTGCGGGACAAGCAGATGAAGAGCAGCCTGCTGCAGCCCCGGCCGGACTTGAAGCCCCTGCCGCACGCCCAGCAGACCCCGCTGGCCGCCTGCAACCTGGCCCTGCCCACCAACCACAGCGTGCCCGACGTGGCCAACCCGGTGCCCTCGCCCAAGCCGGCCAGTGTGCAGGAGGACTCGGCGACCCCAGCTGCTGGCTTCCGCTGCACCTTCTGCAAGGGCAAGTTCAAGAAGAGGGAGGAGCTGGACCGCCACATCCGCATCCTGCACAAGCCCTACAAGTGCACGCTGTGCGACTTCGCCGCCTCGCAGGAGGAGGAGCTCATCAGCCATGTGGAGAAGGCCCACATCACGGCTGAGTCGGCCCAGGGCCAGGGCCCCAACGGCGGCGGGGAGCAGTCGGCCAACGAGTTCCGCTGTGAGGTTTGCGGACAGGTGTTCAGCCAGGCGTGGTTCCTGAAGGGCCACATGCGGAAGCACAAAGACTCCTTCGAGCACTGCTGCCAGATCTGCGGCCGGCGCTTCAAAGAGCCCTGGTTCCTGAAGAACCACATGAAGGTCCACCTCAACAAGCTGTCAGTGAAGAACAAGTCCCCTAGCGACGCCGAGGTGCCTGTGCCCATGGGCGGCATGTCCCAAGAGGCCCATGCCAACCTGTACTCCAGGTACCTCTCCTGCCTGCAGAGCGGCTTCATGGCCGCCGACAAAGCCAGCCTGAGCGAGCCCAGCCAGCTTTACGGCAAAGGCGAGATGCCCATGAAGGAGAAGGAGGTTGTGGGGAAGCTGCTGACCCCCATCTCCAGCGTGGCCCACGGCGTCCCCGAGGGCGACAAGCACTCCCTCCTGGGATGCCTCAACCTCGTGCCACCATTGAAATCCAGCTGCATCGAGCGGTTGCAGGCAGCTGCGAAAGCTGCCGAGATGGACCCCGTGAACAGCTACCAGGCTTGGCAGCTCATGGCCAGGGGCATGGCCATGGAGCATGGCTTCTTGTCTAAAGAGCACCAGCTACAGCGCAACCACGAAGACACTTTGGCACACGCCGGAGTTCTGTTTGATAAGGAGAGGCGGGAGTACGTGTTAGTGGGGGCAGATGGCGCCAAGCAGAAAATGCCTGCTGATTCGGTTCACAGCACTAAAGCGGGCAGTCAGAGAGACCTGCCAAGTACGCTCGACCCTTTGGAAGGCAGTCGGGATTTTTTGTCACATGGGCTGCACCAGGCTCTCGAGTACAACCTGCAGGGTCCCGGGAGTCTGAAGGAGAAGCCCACCGAGTGCCCGGACTGCGGCCGAGTGTTCCGCACCTACCACCAGGTGGTCGTGCACTCCCGCGTCCACAAGCGGGACCGCAAGGGCGACGAGGACGGGCTGCACGGGGGCCCCGATGAGCGGCGCGGCTCGGGCAGTGACCAGGAGTCCCAGTCGGTGAGCCGCTCCACCACGCCCGGCTCCTCCAACGTCACTGAGGAGAGCGGGGTCGGAGGCGGGCTCTCGCAGACCGGGAGCGCCCAGGAGGACAGCCCACACCCCTCCTCGCCGTCCTCCTCAGGTAGGTTGCCAGGGGAGATGGGGAAGCAGCGGCTGGTGCAAGGGCCCTCCCTGCCCCGGGGCCTGGTTCTGCACCAGCCTCGGTGGGGAGGGGTCCTCGCTGCCCTTCAGAGTCAGCTCCGAGGTCACCGTGGCGTCTGGCTGTATGTGGACCTTGCCTGTCTGCCCTGCCTCAAGGGAAGGCTATCTTTTCAACTCTTTGACCTTCCCTTGAACACTGGCCACCAGGAAAGTAAACTGATCCTCCTCCCGTGTGGTGGAGATGGCCAGTTGTTACGTTTGCCAGCTGGGATAGCCTACCCTCCCCTGTGATTACCTGGCCCCATTTCATGCCCTGACCCCCGTCCACCGTCACCCCTGGAACCCGGGAGCTGCTGTCTGGCTCCATCCGTGGATGTGAATGTGTAAGTTCAGACCCTCACCGTCTCTCCCCCCAAGTATATGCCCATAATTCTGTCATTTGGGCCCCTCACTGCCTCTCCCTAGACCAAACCTGTCTCCGGCCCCCTTTCAAAAGTACAACTTGGCTCATCTGTCAGGTGCCTCTAACCTGAAGAACCACACCATTCTCCTCTGATGGTTTGGAGAAGCACAGAGGTTTGAAACACAGATGCGCGACTTCATGTCTTAAATTGTACTGTGTTACACGGGCGATACAGCTTTGGGGTCTAAAATAGCAAAGCAGAAAATCTGTCATCAAAATGTCTGTGAAATGCTGAAGCTTCCTGGCCCAGTTTGAGGGAAAAAAAAAAAAAAGAAAGAAAGAAAAAAAAAAAAAACTCACTAGCCTAAGACAGCTAAATTAAAATCACTACCTAACAGCAGGTAAGCTTGTTGCCTTCATCCATATTTCCAAAGCCCCTTACTAATGGATAGTAAATTGAAAGTTATATCTCTAGCCCTTTATAAAGAAAGCATCTCGCTAATACTGTAATCATTCTGCAGCCTAACAACAGAGGAAATCATGCCATAACAAATACCCTGTTACTAATGGCAACATTGATTTCTGCAATCAGCCATTAAGTCTAGAAAATGAAAGACAGTTTGAGGCACCTCAAGGCACTGCATTGCCCACTGTTAAAGATGTGGCAGCACACTGTTGAGGGTAATTTTTAAAAAGTTTTTTTTTCCCCTTTTCTTTTTTTTTCCCTTCTCAGTTTCAATAAATATTTCAGTATTAGAGGCAATTCACCACTACACTTATTAAGTAGATGCCAGCTTAGTTGTGTTGTTATTGTCATGCTTCAGTATACCCTTCTTCTAGGACAAAATTAGTATTAAAATAAAGTGTGAGCCTGGTGGCTTATTACAAACCAGTAAAGAATTGTTAAGACACATAAATCTGCACTGCACATTCCAAAGATTCCGATAGCACTTAATGCCGCTGCTTAAACACCCATGAAACACGCTGTCTCCACCTGGAGTCCTAGCCTTGTTTGCAGTTCACTTCAGTGAGACACTCTGAAAGAGTTTAATGAGGAACTCCAGCACCACGGAGGGCTAGGCCACACGGCCTGGAGTGACCACCGCCCAAAACTTGCAAGGGAAGGGTTTTCCAGTGTCACCGCCTGACGGCGGGGATTCTGAGATGGATCTTTGTGCACGAAGGCAGCAAAGTGCCAGGTGTCCTACTGTCAGGAGGGATTACTTCTGGCCTCCTGTGAGGAGGTCCCCTCTCCCTGCAGAGTGTCATCTCACGGTTTTTGGGATTTGGGACCTTTCTGGGGCAGAAAGCAGAGCGCATACTGGCTTTCCTAAGTTTTTGGAGTGACGTGGAGTTAACACTGACAGATTTTCCTCCCTCTCCCAGCCCTGCTGAAATGAAAAGGTCTCAGCAGAATATTCCGACACCAAATGTTCGGCTCTATTAATGACGTGTTTACCGTGTTTTTCTCACCTTCTGGCCAAGTGATAGCCTCATGCTATTCCTATCTCTGTTGTTTCCATATCTCTAAATACTCTGTTGAAAAAAGCCCATTTTGCCTAAAAGAACCAACCGGGCTTGGGACTCAAAGGAGAATTCTACTTGAGTTGTGGTTATCTTCTCACTTTTATTTCCCTCATTGAAGTATCGTACAATTGTGAATACTGATTCTTTCATTTCTGGTTGACTTCTTTGTTTTCTTCATATTCAAATTAGACACTTCCATAATTTTCTGACTAAGTAGGAAAATTGATGGCATACCAATATGCAGCCCAAATCAGCCGAATGCCTGGGCCATTCAGGTTTTCCTGGGATTAGGACCCTTAACCAAATCGGGTTAGTCTTCCCTCTTATTTCAACAAGTCTGACTTGTATAAAGTGTGATTAAAATAAGCATTTAAATAAAAATCTTGACACAATAGGTATTTTATTATTACCTGTTAGAGAGAAACCTGCAAGGTGAAGGGGAGAAAAAAAAAAAATCTTTAAGCCCTTAAGTAAAGAAAGAAGTACTTATTAAGGCTTCTATTAAGAAATAACTGCAAAAACACGGTTTTACAAATTTCTCAGACTGCATAACAATGTCTCAAAACTTAATTTGCATCACTTGATTCTTTTTTTGTTGAAAACTGGGTCAGTAGGGCCTGAGAAACTATTTTTTCAGATCTTAACCAATGAATTCTTCTTTATAAATCGCTGCTCTTAACATGATAGTAGTTCTGAATTCATCATAAAAAACCTTTTTACAGAGAGCCTCTTAGAACAGATCTCCAGAAGAAGGCTTACAATGAGTGGCAGAGACGTCCTTTGTTATCAGATGTAATTCTTTGCAAAGGAGGATTGGAACGGAGTGGCTGTTTAAAAATGTCTTGCTCAGACCGAGACGAAGAAGGGGTCAAGTTTGCAATCAAACAGTTATTGCCGAGATGGGCGACTGTCACTGGCTAGGCTAATGTGGGATGCAGCTGTTTGTTATGTGAGCAAAAGAATGTTTGAATCAGTGAACATGTGAAAATGATTCCAGTGAACCAGAAAATGTGTTTGTTCTTTGGCTCTCCAAACTGCTGAGAACCAAGCTTAAGATCAACTGTGAAAACTAGGACCTTTGACAAATTGAGAGGTCATATTTTCTAACAGAAAATGGACAAGACCAGTCATACAGATCACTTCCCCATCTTTCCCCTTTGTTTTATATTTGTTGTTGCTGTTGATCTGACTTACCAATAATTTCACACCATAGTAGATGTCATTTCTTCCTCTGTGTACAATGCAAAGGGAAACTATTTGGAAAGCAGCAGCTTATAAATTTTACTCTTTTATGACATTTAGAAAGTGGGGCAGCTGTTTTGATGCTCCCTCATTTCTGGCTCGCGTGCAAATGCTCCGATGGCATTAATCTCTGCATCTTTCCCTAAAACCTCGTCTAAGACTGTGCTCCAATTCGAGCTTTATACCCTGAGTCAGAAGATGACCAAAGTTCTGTTTCTTTAGATTTTGCTTTGGAAATCATGGTCAGAATAATTAAAACTTAATGTACTAAGAAACGATACTGTTCATTATATCCAACAGGGCAGTTACCTTCTGCATTCCCCATAATTTTGGAGAGGGGCTAATTGAAGTGTTGATGGTGGGAAAGGGGTAATTGAATGTGTTGACCCTCTGTTCGTTAAAGTCGGCTAAGTTACATGATCAACGGAAAGCCAGGAAGAGATGCGAAGATGAAAATATTGTTAACCCCTACTACTTCTGGTATAATATTTTGAGATGGACAAGGATTATTTGATCAGCTGGGCTGGAAGCCTTGCAGGGTCTTCTTTTGTTGCCTGAGCTGCATTCCTGAAATGCTGGGTCTCCATCCTGTGCTGGCCCATTGACCACAGCATCAAAGGCCTTTATCCAGGGCTCCCTTGCATTTACATCGGGTGTATAGTGATATGATGATAGATTTTCTTTCTTTTCCACCTCTTTTTCTCATGTGGCTCCTCCTCCCTGCCCCCATTCATGATAACCACTGCCTGCTCCACACAAACAAATCCGGGCACCCAAAAGAAGGGAAAAAAAGAAAAAGAAAAAGAAAAAATTTAAGTCTGAGGATTAAGATCTTCTTTTTTTTTTTTTTTTTTGCTTGTGCATTCCAATTGTTCTTAAAATATTTGGCAATGTCAATTAGTAACTGAGCAGAGTTAGCTGATGAACACAATTTTCCAGTAGACTGAGCACCCTATTGTTGCCGAGCGAACAGCAGATTTCTGAGGTCATTATCATTCGCTGGTTGCTTGGCCCAGCTGCTTCCTGCTGCAAAAGCCAAACTTTATACTGGAGCTTGGGGATGGCATGCAGCAACAGGGGGCTGGGAGGGGGAGAGGGGAGCTGGCTGCAGAGCCGAAGACAGTCATTATCAGCAGAGGAAACAGAAAGTAAAAGTTTCCAGGCAATTCCAGGAAAACTGCCCTATCAGGCTTCTCCCTCCCGTTCCTCTCCCAGCACCTTCCACCTCCAGGCAGGGAATTAAAAGGACCAGGGGATGCCCCCTGGGCATTGTGGCCACTAATCTCTTTGCTGAGCAGAACTTTGGAAAACAATAATCCCATTTAAAATTTGCTTAAAAATCGTTAACCCAATCTAAGGCATGTGAGTGATTTCCTCATTGATAGACTCCTTCATTTTTATTAAAAACAGAAGAAAGAAAAATTATTTTTTAAAAGATGAAATTAAAAACTTGAAATTAGTAAACTTGGGGATGACAAACAGGGAACATTATTTCATTTTCCAGGGGGACCTTTTGAGCGGATACTAGTCTGAAATTCCTTGTAAATCAAATTTAGCATGGAAGGTTCCTCCTGCCCACTCTGGCTTCCCCTTTTTCCTTCCCCCTCTCTCTCCCTCCCCCAACCTTTAATTTGGGAGCTGGTTCAGTGAGATGAAAAGCTGCACTTTTTTAAAGCTCAGCTGTTAAAACTGAGCGCCATATGCAGCCTCTCCGTCCCGATGTGGAAGTGTGTGCAGGCGGCCGCCGTGTTTGTGGAGATTTACGGAGGCTCGGCTGTGTGTGCGGAAGCCCTGCCTGGGCAGATGCTGGCGGGCCCTGCCTCCCGGGAGCTAGCCCCGCCTGGGCTAATAGGCTGGCCAGATTCGGGCTGGCTCCTGGGGCGTGTCCAGTGGGGCAGAGGTCAGGGGTCCAGGTGGGTTCCCTCTGGTCTCCCACCTTTCCGCTGGATCTGGGGGCGGTCCGCCCACCGGGCAGGGTGCTGGAGCTGGGGAACAGTAGCCCTCAGATGCTGATTCACCTCACCGTCCTCCTGTGTGGGGGTCGGACGCCTGACAGCAGCTCCTTTTTATAAACTTCCCATCACTCCGTGCCCTTTGATTGTCTTGTGCCTGGGAACACTCAGTGCCACTCTGGGGCCTTGGCTGTCTCTCTCACCCCTTTGCGCGGAGCTGTAAATCCCACTTCCACGGGGCTGCCCGATGGTGCTGTCACTTAGCATTTCAGAAAGAGAGAAATCGCTCTGGCTCTGAAAGTCCTCAGATTGGGAGTGTGATATAAAAGATGTGTGACACGAGATCCCAGAAGCGAAGCCTCTTTCCTCTACGTTCCTGGGGATTCCCAGATTACCAGGACACCGTCTTCTGTCCGAGGGATTGATTCCTGCCTCAGGGTCACTGGAGCCCTGCCTTTGTTTAGCCCCACTCTGCCCACCTTCATGTCCCTCCTGTGCTCCTACGGCTGCTGCGCTCCTGCCCGGAGAGCTCAGGGAGCCCGAGGTGCCCACGGTGTGCTCCTTCTGTACTCATGTTAACACAAGGAGCAAACGTTCATTTAAATCTAAATTTAATGGTAATAAGAAAAACACGGATTAGCTAAGGACAGGTTACAATGAGGCAAAGAATTAAAGTCAACTTTCAAAATGGACATGAAGCATTAGCTGCGTGATTGCCGTTAACTAGAATGGGAGGTTCGGGCTCAGGTCCTGGCCACCACCTCGGGTGTGTTGGGGCTGGAATTAGCAGTTTGCTTTGCAAATGGCCACAGTGTGGCCTCTGCTTGTTGGTCAAAAGCAGGTGTCATGAGCTACCTTTCATCCACCCACTCTCTTGCTATGCCATCAGGTACCTGGCAACGTAGGCCCAATGTGTCAGTACCGCCAGCGGCCGCTGCTGCAGAGCAGGGACAGCCTCTGTTTGCAGGGCAGCTTGGGTTCACCAGACCCCTTCTCCATCAGGCTGCTTGTGCCTTCGAATCCCTTCGTTGACATGGAGCTCTGTGCCCCCTTATAAGAAGCACACTCCTGAGAGGGTAAAGCAGGACAGTCTTCCTTGCTTAAGGAGGTTCTAGTAGGTGGCCCTGATGTCTCAGGGGTGGAAACAGGGACAGGCTTCAACAAGCCTCCTATTTTACTGGCTTTCAAGATTCCCCTGGATTCTAGGGGGAGACCGCTGGGATACTTGGGGATGTTGAGATGGAGAGCAGAGGGAGACCTGGGACAGATCCGTGTTGGAAGCACTTTGCAGCGTTCTGAGCCTGTGAGGTTGGAAGAGGAGTGAGCCCTAACTCCCATAACTGTCGAGCTGTTTTGGAGCGTTGATGGTAGGGGTGGAGAAACACCTGCAGAGATCAGGAGACTGGATTTGTGCAAACGTCCCAAATTCGTGGTGATTGGGCTGGAACCTTTGCCATCTGTGACCCTTGGGCCTGCTTGCTGCCCTTCTGGGTTCCTCACCTCCCTCTCCTCTGTTGGCATGTGACAGCGCCTCCCCCGCCTGTGTGGACCGGGCTGGCGTGTTGAGGAGGAACAAGGGGGTGCAGTGAGGCTCGCAAATGCTTGAGGAAAGGGGGCTCCCCAGCAGGGTGTGAGGCAGGTGGTGGGGGGGGACTCTCTGTTCTCTCCAGGAAGCAAGCGTCACAGCAGCTGAGAGGAGCCTTGGGTCCCCCATGCCTTTTCCTGGCAGGACGGGGCGACGGCAACATTTACTTAAGCTGTGGAGTTTGGCACTGCTGCCACCAGGCGCCATCTGGAAAGCCCTTCTCAGGAAGCCGTGGGCCCTCCCTAAAGAGCTCAGGGGAGCAGGTCTTGGGCAAAGTTTTGGGCCTTTTTTCTTGGGCAGAACCTGAGCGGCAAGGCACCTGAGCAGGGCTCGGGGGTCCCCTGGGAGCTGTGTAGCTAAAGCAGGTCCTCCTCGGTGTGGGCGTGGCTTTTCTCTCTGCTGGGCTTCTCCACTTAATTCCGAGCCAGATCTGGTGTAGCTTTTCTTTGTCAGGAGAGCACTCAATTTCCTGGGGCTGTATTTCCATTTATTTATTTTGTATTGCATTTTACTTACTGTTTTCACCTAAGTCCTGGTATGCTGTGGGTGCAAAGGTGTGGAGCCAGCCAAGACTGTCCTGGTTAGTTACCGAGACAACCCTGTAATAATGGGGCTTGTTAACATAATGTAAGAAGTGAATATTGTGCCTCTAATATGTGCTGGGAGGCAGGAGGGAGAACTGGGTGGCTTGGCTGGTGACAAACAGGGCCGAGCTAAGCACAGAGATTTGCCACCGTCCTCTCCCTGATCCACATCTTCAAAAAAGGCTGCGGAACTCCAAAACAGTGCATGCCTGAACACTCCCTACGGCTACCTGATGGGTGGGCCAAGGCACTAAGGGAGCTGTGCTGTGCGCAGGGGCAGCGGTGGGTGGAATTCACGTGCCCGGGCCTGTTTTCTTTTCCCACCAAGGGAAAGTTGTCCAGGGCCTGGCTTCTTGGGGGACCCACCTCTTTGTTGCTGTGAGCCTTGGGGTTTTGTGTGACATGTGGCATGTGTCTGAGAGACGTGGGAGACACAGCACAAGCTGACTCCTTGGCTGGTCCGGCCCTCCTCTTGGGGGTGCCCAGCCAGGTGCTGGCAGGAGGAAGTGGGTAGTGGGTGGGCTTGGCTTTCTATGCCTCGTCACTTGCTTTCAAAGGGTGGGGTCCTGTTTCAGCTTTTTCTGGAAGCAGGGCACACCTTGGGGAGACTGTGATGTTTTACTCTGGGCCTTGGGTGCAGAGGATGCCACAGAGGATCCGTTCTCTCCCCTGGGAGGTGCCTGGCTGGGCTGGGACTTAGGCGGACACCAGTTCCTTTCCTCTGGTTTGACCTCAGTTCCAAAGCCTTTTGATGTACGACGAAACAGGTCCCCTCCGTGGCGCTCTCGTCTCTTCATTACAGTAATGTCCCGAAACTCTTAACTCAGTGGCTGTCATCGTGGTTTCTGGACACCCTCGGTTGTCTTCAATCATCTTGAGAGGTATTTTGGAAAATTTCCAACTTCCTTATGTTTAGTTCAATGTAAAATGTGTGCAGTGGTTGTTTCCTTGAAGACCGAGACAGATACATGTTTCTCTTTATTGCTAAATATATTCTGTTAAATTTGTTGCTAAAATAGGTGTTTTAGGGTTGTTGGTTTTTTTTAAGTAATTTGCCTTGAAAAATTGTAGTGATCCTTCAGCAAAGTTGCTGTGTGACATAAAATAATCCCTGTGTGGGGGGAGCCTTGGCAGCTGGGGCCTGACCACCTCTGAAATGTCCTGTATGAGTGACCTTCAAACCCTTGCCACTTGGTCTCCTCCTAGAGAGACATTTACTGACTTCTTTGTTGCTATTTTTGTTGTTTAATGACATTATTGTTATTTTTCTCCTACATTAATTCTTGTTCATCTTGGACATTGAGAAAATACAGATAAGTACAAATAAAAATAATTTTTAAATATATGTGCCCTTACCACTCAGAGATAACCACTGCAGACATTTTAGTCCATTCCTTCCCAGTCCTTTTTGTGCACTTGAAGATGTATTTCACAAAAAAGGACCATACTGCATGCACAGTCTTCTATATGATATAGTTTTTACTTAAATATATGTCACATATTTTTTTCCATTGAATATTCAACACAAGGATCAACAAACTTTTTCTGTATAGGACCAGATAATAAATAATTTAGGTGTTGCAGGACATGTGGGCTCTTTTGTAACTCGATTCTGCCATAAATGAAAGGGCTTGATGGTTTCCAATAAAACTTTATTTACAAAAACAGGTGACAGAAGGATTTGTCCCATGGGCTATCCTTTGCACACTCCTGTTCTTTAGTAATAGCTGTCCTTTTATAAAAGCTTCATACATGTAGTATGTTCCTTGAGGAAATAGTAGAAATATGGAGAAGCAAAGGGAAAAATCTGCCTCTAGTGATCTACTGAGCATAGTAGAAAACTTGTTTCCATTTTTTCATTTCTGCACCTAAGTCTTTCTGATCATCTGTACAATTATTTCCCTAAGTGGTACTCCTCGACATGGAATCTCAGGTCACAGGCTGGCAACACTGAAGCTGCAGATGTGTATTACCCAGGAGGGTGCTGTGTCTTGAGGCCATTTCTTCCAGTGCTGGAGATTTTACTGAGAAAGTTCCTCGTAAGGTTATATTGAAATCTGTCTCCCTCAAGGTAGTTCCCTGTCACCAAGCAACTCTGTGACTCATTTGTTCATTCATAAATTCATTCATTTGTTCATTCATTAATTCATGTTTTCATTCAAGGACAAAATGCTTATTAAGTAGGTTCTGAACACCGAGCAATGTGCTAGATGCTGGAGATTCAAGGATGATAGGGATAGGTCGCAGTGCCCAGAGGCCCAGAGCCTGGGAGCCGGGACAAGTCCTTCACAAGAGGGGTAGATGCACGGGAGAGCCGCCCCAGGGCTGGAGGAGACGCACTTGCCTTGGCGTCCACATTTGTTCCCAAGGGACCTGAAAGGGTGACGGAACCTCCTCAGTCACCTCAGTAGCTCCTGTGGCAGGTAACTCTTTCCCATTGTAGAATCTGGCCAATTCGGTGACTTCTGGGGGAAGCACCCCCAGCTCAGCCACTGCGGCTGGCTGTCCTCTCTCCCTGGCTGTGAACTGGAGTTGAACTCACTTTCTTGCTGCAGAAGAGGCCCTGGGGAGAGTCCAACTGGTGCTTTTGAGGACGACCCCTCAGGCCAAGAAGGGGGCCAGATGGGAGATTGTCGGGGCTTGCAGCTTTGTGGCATGTATGTCCTGGCAGCTGGTCACCCCACACCAGGGGCCAGCCCTGAGGGGGGCAGCAGGAAGAGGCAGGGTGGAGCTCTACACCAGGGAGTGAGGGGCAGGCCCCCAGCTCCAGCTCGCCTGCCCTGACCACCCTGTCATTGTCGCCAGTGGTTCATGGGCAGGGGGAGGGCACGAGTCAGGTGTCAGGTGGAGTGTGGACTCCTGTTGGGACCCTGCAGGTAGAGCCTGTGAGAGCTTGTCAGACGTACACTGGGAAAGAGGCTCTCTGCATTTTACCCAAACTAACCTGACTTCAGAACTGTCCATACCTGTCCCACAGAGGATCAGGTGAGTCATCGGGGGTCGGGGGGTGGGCGGGCTGTACCCACCTCGTATGTCAAAATGTCCAGCATCAGTAGAGGATGGTGGGCACTGCAGACAGTGCCAGTTTTCTTTTTGGATGGTGGGTCATGAACTAAATACAGACCCACTATGAGAATGAGTGGAAACAATTTCTTCTGGTACATATCAGACCTCAATTGCCCTTTATTTTCTGTGAATGAAAACGTCATAATCATAAGCCTGGTTATTAACCCAGAGACAAGTGCATTTTCTAATGTTTAAGAAACGGCTCCGGGCAGAGCACATACTTCAGCCAGAACTTGACCTTCACACACAGTCAGGCTTTACCCACCCTGCCGGGCTATTTGGGCAGCTCACTCCCCTCCCCGGGGCCTGGGGAGTGGGGGTGGGGAAGTCTAGAAGACTCTTAGACCCCTTTCATCTTGCTTTCCCCCTCCTCTCCTCTCCCTTCCCAAATGTTTCCACGGCCTGAGGGTAACTTTCAAGGGTCTCATCCACTGAGCAGAGAACTAGGGTTTGTAGATGCTAAGGATTTGGGGATTTCTTGTCGATCTGTGTTTGAGCCTCGAGCAGGCAGTGAGGTCGTGTTATCTCTGAGGGGCCCGGTGTGCCCGGTGGGGCTGGGAAGACCCTCTTTTAGCTCCTTTCCCACCGGGCACCTTCCCACCGGCTCTCCCTGTCTGGGGCCTGCATGCCCTGGAGACAGGGTCCTGCCCCCGGAGGGGCACTGCCAGGGCCCCTCCCTCAGTGCTGCTCAAGGCTTGCTCCTCCCCTCCTGGGGGCTGACTTGGCAGGGCTGCAGGAAGTGGAGAGCGTCGCGGTCACGGTGGAGGGCTCCAGTGCTGGCCCTCAGGAGCTGTGAGACCCAGCAAGGGCTCCTTAGCCTCTCCGTGCTTCCGTGTCCTAGAGCCTGCGGCCCGCCGGAGGAGAGGCTGTCAACAGCCGTGTAAACTGTATTGAGTTCCAAAGCTAGGAAGTGGTGGAGCTGAGATTCTAGCCACGTCTGTCTGACCTCTTGCCTTTTAGTTCCACTGTTGGGTCGTGCTGGGGATGGGGTGAATGCAGCCAAAAGCAGAAGCCCTGCTCGCCAGCCCCACGTCCCGCTCCACGCTGGCCAAGATCAGCCCTGTTAGGACAGGCTCTGGGAAGCTCAGACAAGTACTCCTTCCCTCTCTGTGTGTCTCGGGGGAGGTTGTCCTCGCATCTTTTCCAGAAAAGAAGCAAGGAAGGGGGTGGCCCAGCGCTTGCTCAGCTCTGCTGAGGATCGACTGGGACCCGGCCCAAGCTGCACACTTAGGCTTAAAGTGACTCCCCAAAGCTGCGGTTTCAGGGATCCCCTAACCTCTACTCAAGGTCACATGTGTAGCAAGTCACAAGTGTCTGGCGGCCGTGTCCCCAGGGTGACAGAGAGGATGGGGCCCCAGGAGCAGGGCCTGGTGACAGAGGACCCAGCTCTCTTCCTGTGCAGCTTGCCCGAGTCTCAGTTCCCCTTGCCTCCCAGCTCTACCACGCTCTGCCAGTCCTGTTTCTGTCTCCGTGCTCTCCTGCACAGGCCAGTGCTGGAAGGTGGCCTGGGTGTGGGTGGTGGGCCAGAGGACAGGACAGGAGACGGAGGCACAGGGCTGGCGCCAGCTCGCAGCTCTCCCCAGCCACCGACGCTTTCCAGAGAGGAGCGGGGAAGCCCCCACGGGCAGATGAAGAGAAAGGGAAGAGGCTCCCCTGCTCCTCCTTCCCGGTCAGCACCGGCCTCCGAGGTGTAAATTACGAGGCAGAGTTATCATCTGGGAAGGCTTCCAGAGGAGGGGCTGCCGGGTTCTTTGTTGTCGCTCCTGGTGGCACTAAGAACTGAAGCAAGCGGCCACTTCGCACTGGCCGCGCCGAGCAGAATGCTCTGGGCCGTCACTGTGCCCTGGACCCACCTAGGGTGGTCCCAGGGAAGGGCCCGGGATCCGCTCGGGGGCTGAGTCTGCTGTCGTGGGTGTAGGGGGTTTAGCAGGTTCAAACTGACCCTAGCTTCCGGGAATAGAGCATTCAACACGCAGTTGTGACTGTGTGTGTGTATGTCGGGAGGCTAGTGTGTGTCTGAACGTTTGTTGTCTGTGTTGGGATATGACTTGGTGTGCGAGTGGTCGCGCTGTCTTGGGCTGGTGTTGCTGTGCAGATATCTGTAAGGCGCTTTAATTTTTTGGATGCAGTTGCCGAGGGTGGATGTATTACCGTGTGGTGCTGTGTGTGTGCGGGGTGGATGTGTGTTGGGCCGTGGTTGTACTGGGATGGGAGTGGACATGCATGCACCGGGTACGTGTATTGGTGTGTACGGGTGAGGGTGAGTTGGGATACGAAGCTCGGTACGTGTGTGTGGGCATTGCGGTGTGGTTAGGGTGTGGGATCGGGGTTTGCAGATATGTTGGTGTGGCTGTGTGGTTTGGGGGAGTGCATATTTGTGTGTTGACACGTGCTAGTAGGGGTGTGTGTGTTGAGATGTATGTAACGGTGTGCGGGGTGTGTGTTGATACAGGTGTCAGGTGTGCGGTGTGTGGTCGTGTGTGTTGGTGCATTGATGCATGTGTTAGTGAAGATGCGTGTGCTGGGATGTGTGTATCTGTGTGTGTCTGCCTGTGTTGGTATGGGTGTGTGTGTTGAGATGTATGTAACGGTGTGCGGGGTGTGTGTTGATACAGGTGTCAGGTGTGCGGTGTGTGGTCGTGTGTGTTGGTGCATTGATGCATGTGTTAGTGAAGATGCGTGTGCTGGGATGTGTGTATCTGTGTGTGTCTGCCTGTGTTGGTATGGGTGTTGAGGTGTGTGTTGTGTGGCTAAGGATGTGTGTGGTGGGTGGCACGATGGCCTCCTGTTACGTAGGGAGGCTGACCTCCTTGAAGCATCGTGACCTTTTAGCCTTCCCTGCGGGAAGAGAAGCTGGTCCTGAGCCCAGCCCTGCCCCTTAGAGCATTGCTAATGGAGTCTCCCCTGCCTGTTGCCGCCTCAGCCTCGGGCGGAAGCTCTGGCTCCTGGGTTATGAGTTGGCACATGCAGCGGGGGCCGTCTTCCAGCATCTCACAGCCAAGCCCTCTGAGGCCTCGTGCTCCTCCTGGAAGAAGCTGGGGCTTGAGGGTTGGGGTCCCCATCCAGGGAACCTCTGTTCTGGGTTCAGCCAGCATGTGTGTGGAGTGGGCCTGAGAGCTCCGAGAGGACAGGGGCTGTGCTGTCCTCAGGTGTGTTCCCATCGTGGTCCCTGGCGCTGGGCACGGGATGCAGCAGGTGTTCGGGGGATGCTCGTTGCCTCTTACGGAATAAAATGAAATGTGCTCTCCTGGGACAAAGGGCGCTTGCCCAGGAGCCAGCCAGGCCTCGGGCCTGCCCACCACTCCCCCTCGAGGTGCCAAAGAACCTGAAATCACAGTGCAGAGCCTGCACCACAGACCTGCAGTGAGTCCCTGTGAGCTGGCCAGGCGTCCCTCTGCCAGAAGCGGGAGTACGCAAGGGCATGAGGGAGCCTGGGGGTCAGAGACGGGCCCAGGGCGGGTGAGTGCCCCTCTGGGGGCAAGTCCTCTCGGGGATGGGCTCAGTCTGCCATCAGCACCTGGGGACCCCCTCTCCGGGACAGTGGCAACCTGGGCTCCAAGTGCAACTCCTCCTCCCTGGATGACCATCCTCCACGAGGCTCAAAGCAGTGTCTCTCCTTCCCCCAACTCCTTGGAGCTTATGGACACAGTGACAGCCTCACGGACTGTGAGCCTGCTGGGGGCCAGGGCAGTGGGGTAGAGCTGTTGCCGTGGGCACTGCATCCTCCGTCTGCAGACTGTTTAAAGGCTTCAGCTGTGTTACCAGCAGCTTGAAAAGTGATCTTGCAGCCACTTTGGGGTTTAGTTAGCCATGTTCTATGGCCATCGTGGATGATCTAGGGTGCAGGCCTGGGAGTTGGAGGTAAGCCTTACTGAGCCCACCACAGGTGGGGGTCTTCAGAATGGTGCCCCAGACAAGCAGCAGGCATTGAGGGGTGTCAGTCTGGTCAAAGGCTGGGGACCAGAAGGACACTGGGCCCTTGAGGAGCTTAGGATCCATTTGGAAGGGGACTCTTCCGTTTCCTGAAACTTAAAGTAATCTACCAGCTGTTTTATAAAGTCAGAAAGAAAAAGTGTCAGAGAACAGCATGTATGGGTCAGGGCAGCTATGGATTTGGTGAAACTTTTCCTGGAAATCGCGTGGAGCAGAGACCATGTGTCAGCTCTGCCCGGCTTCTGCTGGAAATCTGTGAAGCCAGTGCTTTGGGGTCAAATGACCTTTTTTGGTTAGTGGCGGAAGAAATGCTTCCACCTCTGAGATACGAGCCCCGTGAAGAACGATGCGAAGATCCTGGAGACTCTGATGGAGGAAGCCAGGCGTGGTGGAGGAGTGGACGCCCACGAGGTAGAGGGCAGATGCCTCAGGGTGGGCTCCTTCCCAGGGAGCGCAGGGCCCGTGGAGGCTCGACAGCCACCGTTGATGGCTGTGCTCCTCAGGGCATTGGAGGGAACATACCTGAACCCCCGAAGGGCAAGCAGTGTGGGGACGGAGCTGCCTGGGAAAGGAGGGACTGTCAGGGCGGCCGGGTGAGCAGAGACGGTGGCCCAGGGGTGGAGCGGCCCATTGAACGATCAGCCTGCATCCCTTCCCTGCTCAGAACACTGCGGTGACTTTCCATTGTGTGGGGAATAAAATCTGTGGTATCAAGGCCTGGAATTGTACACCCCCTCCCTCCTCTCTGACCACCCCCTTGGTGGCCTCTGTGTTGTCTGTCGTTTCTGGGGTGAGCTCTGGACACAGACTCTCACAGGCTGGTTCCATCCCATCATGCAGACCTCTCCCCTCCAGTGGCCTTTCCGTGAGCCCCCACTATGAACGATCACTTCCCAGCCCCTCGCTGGAAGCATTATCCTGTATTGTCATCTTCAAGGCCTTTGGGAAGCGTCGTGTTCTCTGTGTGCTGATCTACCCGTGACTCGTGTGCACAGCACTGCCCACAGTAGTGCCCGCCACACGGTGGAGGCTCAGTAAACATTTTTTAAAAGACATGGCGGTAAAAGGCACATAACACAAAATGCACCATCTTAACCATTTATAAGTGTGTGGTTCAGTGGCATTAAGTGTATTCACATTGTGTGTAACCGTCACCACCATCCATCCACAGAACTCTTTTCATTTGGCAGAACTGAAGCTCTGTACCTGTTCATCAGTGGCCCCCATTCCCTGCCCCCAGCCTGGCAGCAGCCTTTCTACTCTCTGTCTCTATGCATATGATACTCTGGGTACCTCATGTAAGTGGAATCATACGGTGTGTGTCCTCCTGTGACTGGCTTAGTCCCTTAGCGTGATGTCCTCCAGGTTCATCTGTGCTGTAGCAGGTGCAGGATTTCCTCCCTTTTTAAGGCTGAATAATATTCCATTGTATGGATGGACCACATTTTGTTTATCCACTCATCTGTCGCTGGACACTGCCTTCATTTCAAGAAATACTTTCGCATAAGTGAATGAAGGCAGGGTGTGGTCTGGCCTCCGATGTCCCCTGCCTGAGGGAAGGGGTTGTGACTTTGGATTCGTTGAGTTAATTCACAGTATCCCGAGCTACAGGCTCCCCAGAAGCCAGGGGCCGCTTTCCTCAGCAGAGCACGTGTTGGGGTCTGAGCATTTTGGAATTCGGCATGGGTCAGACCTTGGCCCTCTGGGAGGGCTGCCGTGTGCCCTGAAGGGCCACACATCCTTCCACAGGGACGAGCCCAGTGTCTGCCGTCGGGCAGGACGGGTGGCGGGGGAGCTGTGGTCCCTGGAGCTGATGCTGAAAGAGGAGTGGACACACATGGCAGCAGCTCTGTGGCAAAGGCTTAACTGCCCCCAACCAGGAATGCTGCATGGTTTTGCTGGAAGCCGAAATTCTAGAAGACAGCCAGTGTTGTCCAGTACGTTTTTTTTTCTTGAATTTAATTTAATTTTTTTATACAGCAGGTTCTTATTAGTTATCTATTTTATACATATTAGTGTACATATGTCAATCCCAATCTCCCAATTCATCCCACCACCACTAACCCCCTCCCCCCCAGCTTTCCCCACTTGGTGTCCATATGTTTGTTCCAGTACTTTTTATTGGAAGTTCAACATTCTCCTCGAAGCTCGTCCCGTGCCTCTTTGGAGTAGAATCCCTATCTTACCCGCTTAACACAGCCTGGGTTGATGCTGACTTCAGGGCAAAGATGAGGACTGGGGGATCCAGGTTGGGGTGGGGAAGTGCAGTGACTGACTTCCGGTCTGAGGGAAGTGGCTGGACCCGTGCTGGGGGAGGGCCTCAGCTCAGCGAGCCGGCTGCAGGCAGACTCGGCCAGCTCAGCGGGAGCCTCGGAGCTGCTGCGGGGGACCCCGTGTACCGTGGGCCACCTGGCCTGTGCAGGGTGCTGCAGGGCACACATCCCCTTCCCCGCTCAGCGAGTCCTAAGCTGGGGTGAGGTGTCCACCCTGAGCCAGGAGCACAGACGGCAGGACACGGCTTGTCTCAGAGTCGGCTTGTGTGGTGTGGACCCAATAGGGTCTGTGAGGGCTGCCAGCTTCTTGGCCTTCTTGCTGGAGGGAGTGGGAGTGGGAAGAGAACAGCAAGACGTGGGATGGAGAAGATGGTCTTGGAAGGGAAGCTGGGGTGCTGGAGAGAGGAAGGACTCTGTGGACAGGCGAGGAGTAGAGCAGGGTCCTGGGGGTCCTGGCCCCGGTGCTGACCTGCACCCTGGCAGGACAGACGCCTAATGCTGAGATCTACAGGGGAGGAGGCGAGGATGCCTTGGCTTGGGGTGAAGGTTCGAGGGGATTCAGGCAGAATTTCACTCATTCAGCTCTCAGCTGAGGACGTTGAGAGGCCAGGTGAGTGTCCTTACACCTGCCCCATAAAGGTGAGGTCTCTCCAGGCTTCCTGGGGTTTTGTCCCTCCGCTGGTGCCTGGGAGGCCCAGATACCCGTGACTCAGGGCTCTGGGTGCGCTGCTGTGGACCCGCTTCTGCAGCGGGTGTTACCTTCTGTCCCAGTCTGCTCAGGCTGCCGTCACAGCTTTCCATAGACTGGTACGTACACAACAGAAATTTCTCTCTCACAGTTCTGGAGCCTGGAAGTCCAAGGTCAGGTGCCGACAGATTCAGTGTTGGATGTGGACCCACTTCCCATGGTGGAAGGTGAGGAGCTCGCTGGAGTCTCTCTCACAGGGGACCTAATCCATTCATGAGGCTCCATCCCCACGACCTAGGCGCCTCCCAAGACTCTCACATTAGGGGTTAGGATTTCAATATATGAATTTTGGGGGGACAAAAAATCCAGTCTGTAGTACTTCCTCACTGATCCCCCTGCCCCCAAAGCAGTGTTATCAATCAAGCCAGTTCTCTAAACAGAAACATAATAGAAAAGAAAATGACAGGAAACTCCAGCGTGCTGTGAGCCTGCCCAGTGGTTCCCAGGTGAAGTGTCCTCACGGGAACATGACAAGCCAATCCACCTAGACCCTCCTCCGCTTGCTGGGTAACCACAGCCCTTGGTGGATGGAGGCAGGTCTCAAAGGGGAATGAAAAGCAGCCAGGGACAGGGGTACCCATCCCACACCTGGCACCCTGCTCCTCCAGGGGTGCCCAGCCCAGCTCACAGTTCCCACGGCCCCCACGTGGGGGTAGGAGAGGGCGCCTCGGGGCTGAACAAGGATGCCAGAGACAGACAGTGGCTGCTTTGGAATCTCAGTGCAGGTTACAAATGGGATTGAGCAAGTTCTGCTTTTCTCAGAACTGCCTCACATCTTCCCCACGTGTTCTTGACTGCTAGACACACAGTATTTAGCTGATGGGAACAGCACCCAGTGGTCCCCAGGGGGAGAAATGTAATTTTTAAAAAGTATTATATTAGTTAAAGTCATTTGTAAAGTGTGCTGCCATGTCGAGCTGGCCCCATGACCTTGTCCTGAGTGAGCAGTGGATGAGGGGGTCCGAGGGGGAGAGGGGCTGTCTTCTGCCTGTCCGCCAGCCTCCCTCCTGCTGGCCCATTGGAAATACTTCAACTGCACTCTCTTTTTTGGGGGCGGGGGGTGGGTAATAAACTTTTTATTTCAGAATAGTGTTAAATTTATAGAAGAGTTGCAAGGATAACCCGGAGGGTAGGGTTCCCCGTACTCCACACTGGCTTCCCTCATTGTCAACGTTATTAGGGTCCATTTTGTCCCAAGGAATGAACCAATATCGATCCATTATCATTAGCTGAAGTCCATACTTTATTCAGATTTCCTTAGTTTTTACCTAATGTTTTTATTTTGTGCCCGGATCCCACCCAAGATTCCATGTTACATTTAGGTTTTTTAATAAACTTTGTTTTTTGGAGCAGTTTTAGGTTCATAGCAAAATTGAGTGGAAAATACAGTGTTCCCACATACTTTGTGTCCCCCACAACTTCCCTCGCTGTTGGCACGAGTTTTCATGTCCCCTTAGGCTCCTTTTTTTGGCTGTGATAGTTTCTCTAATTTTCCTTGTTTTTTGTGGCTGTGACAGTTTTGAGGAGTACTGATCAGGTATTTTATAGACTGTCCTTCAACTTGGGTTTGTCTGATGTTTCCCTCAGGGTTAGACTGGAGTTTGGGGCTCTTGGAAGACCCCAGGGGTAAAGTGACCTTCTCATAACAGTATATCAAGGGCGCATGCTGTCAACCTGACTTATCACTGTTGATGTTGACCTTGGTCACCTGGCTGAGATCTTGTCTGGCAGCTTTGGCCACTGTAAAGCCACGCCCCTTTTAAAGTAGGCAGGACCAGCTACATAATCTGCAGGGCTCAGTGCAAAATGAAAAGGTGGAGCCCATTGTTTAGAATTACTAAGAATTTCAAGATGATGATTGCAGAACATTAAATCAAGTCAGAGTCCTTCTAGGCGCAAAGCCATGTGTGACTGCACTGGTCCCATGAAGCCAGCCCTGTTTATAGGACTGTGGGCACACGGAGAGGAGCCTTGCACGGGTGGTCACTTATCCCTGAGCAGTTGAAGGGGGAGGATGGCTGGAGAGGGTCAGAAGCATCCTGGGTGGTGTGGGTATCACCGGGTGGACAGAGCATGTCAGCACATTACAGGTGTCTGCAGGGTTTCTACTGAGCCACCTGTGGGGGAACCTGAAAAAGTCCACCTGAGCCCCCTGCAAGCTCTGTCTGGACAGAGAGAGGGTGGTCAGGGGTATGCGTGAGACAGCAGTTAGCAGCAAACAGAGCAGCTCCATAAGATTTTTTAAATGTGCTGCTTTTATTTTATTTTTTTTCAATTTTCTCCTTTTTCTCAGTGCCCAGAGCAGCACTTTCTCCCTAGAAGACCTTAGAATATTTTATTTACAAAATGCAAAATGATCCTGTCTCTGCTGGGCAAACTGGGGATCCCCGTTGGAGGGGTGCACCTGGTGACGGCTGCGCCTCTCCAGGCTGCTCTCTCATTTGGAGAGGCGAGCATTTCGCGTCTCAGGTGCATACCTGTGCAAGCGCAGACCCCTTGCTGCAGCATCAGTGCAGTGATGAGTGTACAGCTGCCAACCGGCTTCTCCTTGCTGTTACTCACCCAGCTGTTTAGAGAAGGAGAGAGCATTTCTAACCAGCCATATGGCATGGAGTTTTATTTGCCGTGGTAAGTTAAAAAGTACATTATTGGTCAGCATCTTGCATGCAAATTTTGACATTGCATTCCAGGAGTACCTGCAGAAGAGAGTGGTGGCGAGTCGGATCTGTGTAATTACATTGCTGTGCAGGCTTGTAACGTTGCCATCTCTAACTACACCCGGTATCTCATCGCGACGGCTGCCCGGGGATATTGCTGCACGACTCCTGTAGCCGGAGAAAGATTATGTAAACGTGGTGTGTAATCTCGAAAGTGAGTAATGAAGTTGAGTACTTGTTGCAAAAATTAATAAATGGCTGGTTTACACGTGATGGAGGAGTCTCCGTGTGAGAACTGAATCGCGGCGTAGTGATGGATAAATGCACCTCCAGGCACCGGTGACTTGAAGAAATTCATCCTTTTTTCTATCAGGATGATCAAATGGACAATTCTAGTCTATGCCCTTAACTTTCTACTAGACCAGCATGAAATCATCACAAATAGATCTTTCTGCTCCTCTTTGCCTGTCAGACTCTTCACCCTTGCCTCGGAGGAGAGTGTGGCAGTGATGTGGGGCTGTTTGCAGTTTCTGGAATGGCCATGTGGTCCCAGGGCCTTGCCTTTGTAGATGCTCTTCCTGCACTCCTATCTGTCAAGTGCCTACGACGTGTCCCGAAGTCATTGTCCAGCTAGGAAGTCTGTTTTGAGCCTTGGTTCAGGTGCCACTTTCTCTGAGGAGCCTTTCTATCCACCCCTGTCTGCAGTGCTTCCCGCCCCAGAAAATTAACCCGTGGCCGCTGGTGCCCATACTTCCTTGATGATGCCTAGGTTTCTGTTACCGTCTGTCTCTGCTTAGGAAAGGGATCCATGGAGTCAGACAGACTGGGGTCCAAATCTCAGTTCCACCGAGTACCAGCTCACGTGACCACGAGCACGGAACCTCTGAACCTCAAGTGTCCCATCTGTAAAATGGGAAACGCTCATTTCTAGTTTGTAAGGTTGTTAGAATCAGGTATTAGATCATGTATCTGGCACATAGAAGATGCTCATTAAATATGTGTTAAAAGATGGATGGAGGAAGTGGGACTTCTGCATAGTCCATCAATTCTTAGAGCGGAGAGGAGGCATGTGGGAAAGAAGGCACAGCAGGGAACACAGTGAAGTGTGTGAGCAGCAGGGTGTGTCGAGGACCACCACCCCCTCTGGCTGGGAGAGTGGTGGGGACCAGAAGGAAGTGACTCTGGAAAGGGAAATAGGGCCCAATTGTGGAGGGCCTTGGATGCCAGACGATGACTTTACCCTGCAGGCACTGGGAGTCGTGGGCTGTGTGTGTGTGAAATAGCTAAGGAGGTTTGCCGTGTGGCTATGCCGGGAGCAGTATGCGGGGTTCCGTCCTCACAGTCCTCCCTCCCTCTGGTATCCACCCTTCCCCCCGCCCACACACCCCAGCAGACGTTTCTAGAGCTCCTGGGTCCCGGGCAGTGGCTTGGCCCGGTCCTGGGTGAACTTCTCTTTGCCCCTTCCTCCCCCTCCATCAGTCAGTCCTTCAAAGCGCCGATGTATTGCCAGGAGAGGATATTACACGAAGCCCCTGAAGTGGTGCATTAAAGCAGTTTGGATTTTCTCTTACTGCTAACATTGATTACTATTAATTAAGGTTGATATTTACAATCAGAGGGAGTACAGGAGCAGATCATTTTTTATTAATCGCTCTTCTAGAGTCATCATTAGTCATCATTATCAAAATATTCAGACAGTGGACAGTGGCTGAGTTTTTCAAACCAAGTGATTAAATTATACTACATTATATACAGTCTGTGTCCCCTGTCACCTCTCCCTTTCAGGGTTCTCCCTATTGTCCCCCAAATGGTCTCAGCCTCCTGCCATTTATCCTCTCCTCCACCCCTGCTCTCCCCATCACCCCCTTCTTTCCTTTCCTCCCTCCCTCCCTCTCTTCCTTTCTTTCCCTCACCAGAAATGATACCATCCTGAGATCCTGCAGCTTGCCTTTTTCTTTCAACGATATGGCTTAAAGGTCTCCTTGTGTTATGACTGAGCTCTGGCTTACTCCTTTTCATGTCACTATAGCATGACTGTGGAATGCATATGCCACGGTATTGTTTATTTTTATTGCCATTCCCCAACTGGTGGACATTTAGGTTATTCCCCTTTCCTTTCCTTCCACTTGTTGTCTTGGTCAGTGACACAGTGGGAATCCCGTGTGCGTCCCACAGCTGCCAGGGTAGCTCTGGAGAGGTGGGCTTGCTGCAGCCCACCAGGCTACCCAGCCCCTTCTCAGTTTATCCCCTAACCTTGGCCAATCCAAACCCCACCTGGATCCCCAGCCCCAGCACTCTGCTGTGGTTTTGATGGGGTCCCTCTCCTGGAATGCTTTCTTTCCCCATCTTTCCACGTGTAGATCCTGCCCACATCCTAAGATGCTGGAGCTGTGCCCACTCTTCCAGAGGCTTAAAACTCTCTGCTTCCTCGTCTGAAATTTTCCTGGGAACATATCACTTCATAGTGAAGCTTGGTTGGTGGTCTTATTCTGAATTTTGAGCCCTCTGAGGACAGGGACAGAATCTTCCTGGGTCATTATAGGTGCTTACTGAGCTTGTGGTCTTTCCCGTGTGTTAGAGAAGAGTGTGGCTCCTGGGCGTCTCAGGCTCATCCTCCCAGGGGTCTGCAGAGATGGGCTCGGGGTATCCCCTGCTCCCTTCCTGCTGAGTCGACTGGTCTACCTCCTCCCCTGTTCCAAGTGGGACCCTGAATGGGTTCTTGGAATGAGAAGAGAGGAATTTAGGAATTCCTGTTCCTCCATTTAGGAGTTTTTTTTTTTTTTTTTTTAATAGTTAAACAATTGTAGGTAATTTAATTTGTCTGTAATGGTGCACATGGATTTACTAAGTGGGAAAATGTCACTAAGTTGTGGACACATACTGCATACAATTCAAAGAGAATTGGCCTCTGATGGGTAGCAATAAATGTCAAACTGTTCAACATTGATTGTTCTTGAAGGAATATTGCCTAACACAGAATAAAGTACCTTTTCGAGATTATCCAATTGGTCTGACTTTAAATCTAAAAAGAAGTAGGAGTACTGAATCCCACTATGGCTCTCTACCCCTTGTGGTTGGATACAGGAGACCAAGTGGGAATGGGGAATGGACCACTTGGGCCTCTATTTTCCTAATGGCTCCTTCAACCCCCAGAGAGGAGGGAAGAATGTCTAAAAGCCTCTGGTGGTTTCCAACCATCCTGCCAACTTCTTCGTCTGCCCTGCCTGCCTCTTGGGCCTCAGATCCTGCGGCTCTGCTCTCACTCACTATACTCCAGCTATGCTGGTCTGCTTATTGCTCTTCAAAACACTCCAGTATGGGCCTACCCCAGGGCCTTTGCACTTCTGTTCTCTCTGCATAAAATTCCATCTTTCTCTACTTTTCCACAACCACCCATCCAAGGTCAAAGTTCACCTCCATTGTGCCCCACACTTCATTGGTTCCTAACAATTCCATCACTCCTATATGTGTAACTAGTTGGAATTTGGAATTGTCTTATTTATGTTTTACTAGCATGTTATCTGTCTCCCCACTAGAATGTGAGCTTCATGAGGGCAGGGATGGTGTCTGTCCTGTCTGCTTGGGTAGTCCAGTGCCTAGAGCAGTTCATGACACAAGAGGAGGGACATTTTTCCCTCCTCTCTGGGGGTTGAAGGAGCCATTAAGAGAATAGTAGAAGAATAGTATCCTTCATGAAGTTTGTGGTACTATAATAAGTATTGATAGAACAAGTGTGTTGAGTGACTGTCTGCAAAGTTATAGAACATAACATGCATTTTATAAAACAGCAATCACCCAGGTATGAAAAAAAGATCCTTTGGCTTCCTTTCAAATGAATCTCCCTTTAGTAGGACTTTTCTCTTTTATGACTTGAAGAAAGTGGGCTTTTCCAGCAGTGGTTGGTTCCTGCTACTTTCTAGACAACCTGGTAATTTGTTTGGAATGCTGGGGCAGAGGGCTCTCATTGCCCATGGCCAGGTCTCTCCCCGCCGGAAACTGAGCTCTCCTTACTGTGCTTTGCTGAGGATGCAGGGCCGGGCACAATAGCTGCAAACTCTCAAGTTTAGCTGATGAATGAAAGGACTTAAGTGAAGTGGAGATTCATGGTAGTTATCAACGTCTAGAATTTTTTAAAAATGTTCTTTCCCTTTGTTTCGGGGATCCTCTGTTGTTATGAGACTGAGGTCAGGGGATAGAGTTCTCTTACTCTGTAGAAATAAAAATCTGTGTACTTCCTCTAGCACTGAATAAAAATAGCTATTCTTTATTTTTTTTAAGAAAAGCACTGTGCAACTTCTCGGTGCTGACTTCTTTGCACCTACTTTGCAGACCTCGGCACCCTCAGAAGGGCTGAAGATGGAGGTCAGTGCGTGCGGGTCAGGGTGCTGACTGATCACGTCCCAAAGAACTGGTTTGTGGATAGTCCTTTGGTGATTTTTTTTTTCCCTAGGAGAAAGTTTCATGTTTGATCCTGAGAATCAGAAATTAAGAAATATATGCTATGAAGTCATTTTGGCTGATTTAATCTAAACTTCCTATGTGCTCCCGGGCAGAGGGTTCCAGGTTGGGAGGGTCTTGTGGTCTAACTCTGCCCACTCTCATTTGAGCAGCCAAGGTTCCCCACCTGCTTGCACACCCCTGGGTGGGTTCCTCCCTGCCTCTGCTGGGACCCAGGCAGCGTCTGGGGAGCTCCAACTTAGAAGTGCTTCAGATGCGGGGGTCCTGGTGCAGCCCCCGCTGTGCACACAGCAGCAGCTGGACTCTCCGTCTCCCCATGTGTACCCTGGGGAGGAACACGCCCACCTCCCATGACTATTGTGCCAAGGAAACGGTCCTCGTCCTCCTTCTATAAAGCAGATAGTACAGCACAGGGCAGACACTCAGTAAAAGTTCTCTTTCTCACTCTCTTTTTTATTGCCCTGAAATCTGCTCCTTAAATCTGGTCCTGGGCTTCCCTGGAGCCCTAGAGGCCAGATCTGGCTCTCCCAGGGCCAGAGGACAAATGTCCTGTCGCCTTGAGCCCTGCCTTACTGCCTTATTCCTCTCCCTTCTGACCCTGTGTGGTTAGTGCATGTGGCTTGTTGGTGTGGCCTGCTTGGAGAGGCCCCTCCTCTTTTTGTTCCCCTGCTTCTGAGGCTGTATTTGCCTGTCTTGGGCACTGATTCTCTGCTTCCCCTGAGTGGCTTTTCATTGGCTGATCCCTGAAGTCCTTCTTAGGGGCCAGGATGAAACCCTGTCTTCTCCACAGTCCTGTATTGCTGCTCTGGGGTTTTGGACCCTGTTATGAGTTAGGATAGCACTGGCTGCTGTTAGAGATATATCCTGAAGTTACAGTGTCAGGACACAACGATTTATGTTTTTTTCTAACAGAAAATCCAACCAGTGTTGGACACCAGGAGCTTTCATTTAGGGAGTGATGGACTCTCAGTATTTCCAGTATGTGGTTTCCGGGGTCACGAAGGGCATTGAAATCAGCTGTCAGGAAGTGGGGAGTGAGGATGACAGGCAGGGGGTTATGGGTAGACCTGGAGGTGGGGTACTTCACTTTGTGCAAATCCCATTGGCTACAACTTGGTCACATGACCCCAGCTGGATGCAGACGAGCCTGGGACATGTCCCTGACTGGGGATTCACTTCTGGCAACCACTCCGTGTGTGGAAGGAGACACGGATGGTTAGTTGACAGCTGTCTCTACTACAGACCGGATGTGGAAAAGACCAGCAACTGTTTAATGGCATCACTCAGTTTAGCCCCTTGGCTAAGTGGTCAGGATGCTTTCAGAGAGTCCTTCATTCAGGGTGCCTCCTGCCCAGCACCCTGCTTGCCCAGCGCCGGCCACTTGCACCTGTGCTACTCACACCTCCTGGGTTTCTGTCCAAGTCACTGGATGGTCCACAGTGCAGGGCTGGGGACATGTGCCCTCACACATTGCCTGGGGCCTTCCGTGGTGACTTCAGTACATCATTCTGTATCCTTCGGCATGGCTGGTTATCCAGCCACTTATCCACATTCTTGTCTTGCTCAGTCTCACATTTCTCCATTTTATCCCCACGGAAATCAAAATGACCTGCTGAAATGCATATGCCCTGCGTCTCATGCGGCTCTCTGTCCTGCTAGCCTGTAGGCTGGGCTGACACAGCCAGTCTCGGGGCACCCACACTGGGCTCCTGGGATTGCTGTTCCCTCTTCTCGGTTTTCCCCAACTGCTTTTAAAAAGTAACATCTAGGCTAAAATCATGCTTGGGATCAATTGTGCATGACCTGAAAGGTTTAGCTTCCCGTTCTCCACAGTTCCTCAAATATCACCACCAAAGCGTTCAGCGCTCTCTTTACAAGCTCTTTCAGTACCAAAATGTGGAATTCACAGGGCCCGGAGATGGGAATTCTGGCCGAGCACACACGGTCTCTCTGAAGATCCTTTTTTTTATCTGTCTCGGGCTCCCTTTGGTCAGATGGTCCCCCTTCCATCCTCGGGATCTTCTTGTTGCTGAGCAGACAGATAAACAATCCCATCTTCTCCATCGATTGCTTGACTTGGTGTCTTTGCCCCTCGCAGCAGATCTACAGTTCCTTCCTCCGTCTGTTTCTTGCTCTGAATTGAGCTTTTTAAAAGGGATTTTTTTGGCTGTCCTTAATAATGTTTTGACTCCCTTAGCCTTTGCCAAAGAGAAGGTCAGTGCAAATCCCAGCCACTTATGTCTAAGATTCCCTGGTAGCATGGTCCTTCCTCTTCTCATATTTTATCCAAATCATCAATCAATTACTTGATTCCCTCAACAAATATATATGTATATATGTAAATATGTATTATGTGTACGGTTACATGTATGTGCATGTGTGTGAATGTACAAGTATGTGTATGCAAATGTGTGCAAGTTGGACAGCCACTATGTTCTTTTCAAATCTCCTGTCTTTGGCGATCACACTGGCTTCTCTGGACGCTGCCCTCTTCTCCCTCACTGAGACCTTTCTGGTTACACAGACAGCGGGGCATGTTTACTTATCTTTTACTGAGCTGTCTGCTTGCCTAGACTCTCATGCCCTGGAATTCTACCTCTCTTTACTCCAAGTGTTTCGAACCCTGGCATCCTAAAATTTAGAATACATGTTGGTTAAGGATGAATTACAAACATTTGTTGAATTTTTAACAAATGTCAGGCAGTATGCTAACTTGTTAAATGGATTTAAGCTTCTTTAAGCAACTTTATGATATAGGGACTGATTTTATTCTCTAGGGATTAGTGGGGATCTGAGGTTCAGTGATGTTAAGTAACTCCTCCAGTGTAGTGCAGGAAGGGCTGGAGCCTGGATTCGAATCCATGTATGTCTTACTCCAGCTCTGTGCTTGTCTAACCACTGCCCCATCTCCGTGACCCTGTCCTGCTCAGCCTACCCCACCCAGTGAATTGGGAATTTTAAGATGACATCATTGTAGTTGCCCAAGATTCTTGTCTTTTCTGCTTTAACTAGTTCCTCCTCATTAGTTAGAACTAAATCTAGAGTAAAAAATAAAATAAAATAACCCCCCCTAATTATATTCTCCACAGTCTGGAAAATGAAGTTATCATCAAGATAGGCCAAGATCTTGTCCATGAATAAAGACGAGAGTGATAATAATAAGGTCTGATGCCCGACTGTTTAGCCAGCTAATAGGTCTAATGGATGGTCAGAGAGTGAAAGGTCCTATCAATCCCTTCTCCAGCCCTCTGACTGGTTGCACTGGGAGTTCAGAGTAAATCACCTGTTTCTCCCCTGTCTCTGGGTGGCCTGTAGCAAGGCCACCGTTTCTGCATCCCCTCCTTTAGGCTCATCCATGCAGTCCCCTGCGTGCCTCCACCTGGGGCATATGGGGGCCTGTGAAGCAAGGGGTGAGACTTCTCCTCCACCTTTTGGACTAGATCTGTTCTCTGGGACTGAGAAGACCTGGCCATCGGGGAAGCCCTGCGCCTACTTCGTATCCTATAGATTTCATCCCTGCCCTAACCTTGAGGCTCTGGTCCGTGTGCTGTGTTTGTCCTGTTTCCAGCCCTTTGAACTGGTGACCTTGTGGACCACCCTCTTCTTTGAGGGCATCCCTGTGTTCCTCCCATATCCATCCTACTCTCTGAGTTGTCTCTGCCATGCCTGGGGGTCCCAGGGTGCCAGGACGTGGGACGAGGTGGGCTGGCCTCCAGGAGGACGTGGTCTGCTCACTTCTGTGAAATACGTCAAAGCACAGCCAGGACCTGCTCCAGGGCCTCCAGACAGGGCCACACTCCCTCATACGTCCCCCTGCCCCTCACACTCAGCAGGTCCCGAACACCCTGCCCCCAAACGGGCCCCTCCTCCTATGTCCCCAGCTTGGTGAACAGCGCCCCACCCACCTGTCGGCTGCTGGAAGCCCAGGAGGTAGCCAGGTAGCTCCCCCGCAAACCCCCACGGGGCCTGTCTTTCCACCTCTTAAAGAACTCTTGAATGAATCCCGTAGTCTCCACAGCAAGGCTTTATTTCACATCCTCATGGTTTTCCCTCTTACTCGTGGCCTCTGTCTGGTCTCTCTCTTTGGAGCCTACTCTCTTGTCCAAACCAGTGTTTTCCAAACCCCCAGAAATCTGATCCCACCACTTATTCCCAGTCTAGAACAGCTCAGGGGTTTCCCATTGTCCTCCAGAAAAAGGCCTTGGTCTGACGAGAGCCTTTGGGGTCCAGCCCTGGTCTGTCTCTGCAGCCACTTCCCTTCATCCCCACACTCTGGCTTCCGCTGGCCTGACTCCTCTGATCTCCCAGGGAGTGAATATTCATTCATCTTTCGGGGTCTTTGCCTGCTCCGCTCCCTCCACCTGGAATAGCGCTTCCCCATATTTTTGCTTGGCTAAGTCCTTGCTCGCTTTGAAGACTCCTTTGAAACCGTCTTCACTTGGGGTTGAGGGTGATGCCTGGAGTGATCTCTGAGGTACCCAGCCATCCATCCACCAGTGTACCCTCCCCATACCTTATCACAGTTATTCTTCTCTCTCCTCTCACATCTAATCACCCAGGAGACACTCCATTTACTTTGTTGAATGAATGAATGTTCCAGAAATCCAAATTCAGCTGTGTAGGGTGTTTCCTCTCTTTTTGGGTCTTTAATATATCACATAACTGTTGCTCCCCATTCTTTTTCTTTCCCTTAGCTAATAATGTACTCCTGCACTTTTCCCTCATTACGTGGTTTCCTCCAAGCCTCCAGATATATCTCTTTTTTGGTAATAGCTTTATTGAGATATAATTCACATACCGTACAATTCACGCATGTAAAGTGCATATGTAATTCAATGATTTTCAGTATATTCAGAGTTGTGAGCCTTCACTGAAATCAATTTTAAGACATTTTAGTCACCCCAGAAAGAAGCCCTGTACCCTTTAGCTATCAACCTCAACTCCCCTTTCCTCCCAACCCTAGGAAACCACGAATCTACTTTCTGTCTCTATAGATTTGCTTATTTGGGACATCTTTTAGGTGTTCTTAAGGCTGACCTCTGTGCAGGACCCGTGCATGCCTTGCTTGACTCTTGAGCAAGCAGTCGACTTTCTTTTTTACTCTTTCTTTCTTTCCCTTCCTTCCTCCCTCCCCCATTCCTTCCTTCCTTCCTTCTTTCCTTCCTTCCTTTCTTTCTTCTTTTTTCTTTTTGAGCGGGGTGGGGGGGGGTTCTGTTCTTGGTCTCCTTAGCAAAGACTATGAAACTCAATGTAATGGCTCTTCATTTTTCCAGGACTCAGAAAAGAGGGAGTGATATCTCTTCTTTGTTACAGGATTAATTACTTTGTTTGTAAAGTGCTGTAATGTTTGTAGAGTGCAGAATCAAACTATTGTTGGTTTTTAGTTGTTCCAAATTAATGTCACTTTCTCAGGGTTTTTTTCTTAATTTGGTCTACCTCATTAGCAAAATCAAATTTCAGAGGAAGATGTTATAAGCCCTCTTTTATCGTATTGCCAGCCTGGAGAAGGTGCAGCGAGAGGAGATGGGCTCAAAGAAGCCGAGGCTGTGGAGGATTTAGCTCAGAGCCCAGTAAAGGCATGCTCTCGCTATGGGGTGGCTGGCGACACACTGGTCCATCAGGAAAGTGAGAGGGGCTCTCAGTCTACTCCTGGTGTTTGCATTTTCTATAATCACTTACCTGGTTTTGGTCTACTTGGCCAAATGCTCCACAAACATTTTCTTGGTTCAGATAAAGGGCAAGGCCTAAGAGGAAATAAAAGTACTAAATATAAGGAACACGGATCATCTGCTCCAGTATTTAAAAATTGCAAACTTAAATAATCAGTTACCATTTTTGGTCTATTGAATCATAACAAATATTAAAAACTGAATCTCCTGACTGCTGAAAATACAGGGAACCAGAACTTCCAATAATGCTGGTGACTTTCTAGATGGTAGAAATCCCTGTAGAAGACAATTTGTCAATACCTATCAGGAGTAATAGCATGTTAAACCCGTTGACCCCGTAATTCTGCTTCTGAGAACCTATTTTAAGGAATTTATCCAAAGTATGAAAAAGCTATATGCATGAAAATGTTCATTATAACATCATTTAAGATGTCAAAAATTAAAACGGGAATTGAGCTAAATGTATGGCATCGGGGTGTTCCGTGGAACCTGATCTCCCTGATGGACAGTTGTGCAGTCAATTAAAATGATGGTTTTCAGGACTGTGCACAAGAACAGAAGAAGAGAGCAGAACTGAGTGTGTACCATGAGTGTGACCAGGTGAAAAGACATGCACAGGACAGCCCTGGAAGAGAGATGTGGAAATAATTACTGGGAGGGGCTTTTAGGCACAAAATTGTGGTGCTTTCTTGGTTTCTCTCTCTCTCTCACATATATTTTATAATGCATAACATTCCTCTCGTAATAGTAAAAAACATTTAGAAAAACCAACCCTCTGGCACATCTTATGAAGGTCCAACTTACTATTTTGTTCTTAGAGAACCTTAAGTGAGGACCAAAGACATGGTAGTAAACCAGCATAATGATTATATTCCCTGGCATTCTGTTGAAAATGACAGTTTTTTCCCATTCCCTGAAACAAGTCTTGACTAACTTTGATAGTTCAGCAATTAGAACTTTGGCATACAATCTTTCTTCTTCAACTCCTATAATTAGTGGTCTCCAATTATATGAATCAATTTCAATTTCTATAAATCAGATGATTTAGAGAGAAGGCTGTTCAATTTCCTTTTCAACTGTATGGTTTCAACAGCAATAAAACTCTCAGCTTAAAATATCAAGATGCAACTCTCTCCAGAAATATTACCCAGTGGACTGAGGGCTTCTGCTGGGAGCACGGCATCTCACAGGTAGCCGTTTTTGGTCACATCACTTATCTGTCTGCTACTGAGTCCTGTTCGGTTCTTCTTCATGGGATCTGACATCTGATTACAGATTCCTTTCCAGTCTGGGTGAATATCACTCGACCTACCTGGTCTTCTAATAGACAGACCTGGCTTGGTCCCAGATAGGTCTGTAGAATGCTAGCTAGTGTGCACATTGAGTGCCTCCTTTACTTTTAATCTTGGTCTTCACAACGTCAGCGACCTTCAAAGTTTTGCAGAGGCCTGCTCTCCGCAGAGTGATCTGGAAGGTGGCTGGACTCCCTTAAGCCCAGCTTCAGAAAGTGCCCATTACATCCAGCTACTTTGTGGGGCTCTTCTTGAATTAATTCCTGATCACTGGAATTTGGAAATGTTTTCTTTTTCTCCCTTAGTCCTTTCATGATGAGATGTGATCTCTTTCATTCCACACAGGGCAAGTCTTCTTATTAATTTTAAAGATTCAAAAAAGGAAAATCATTTAGCTATTTTTTTCAATCCAAGGGTCTCAGCAGACTCTTTCCAGTGTGGAATCACATAGAGACTTCCACGTGGAGTTCATTCTCCCCCTGTCTGAAAGGAGGAAAGCAGGGGCAGAGGGCGGGGTGGGATGTGCACACAGAATCAGTGCCGACGACGTGAGCTCTGGGCTGCAGATGTACAGCCTCCCCTGCTCCCTTCTCCCCTTGGAGGAGATAAGTGGCCAGGGCTTGTGTTTGCTGCTAATGTGGTTTTTAGCAAGATGTCTCCTTTTTGTTGGAGATTGGCCTCTGGCTTTTTATAGTACCTTTAAATTCAGCTTACGCTGAATTATTGTGGTTCTTCGCTTTATACATTACTTCCAGTTTCCACAGCATTCGAGTCTCATTAAGTGCCAGGGCTGCTAACTGAGATTTCTTGACAAATAGATCGTGGAAAATCAGGACAATGCACACTGGCCTCCCCAAGGTATCACCCAGGCCAGCCCCCTTGGAGCAGAGAGCCTCAAACCCACAGCTGAACTTCTCTTTCGGAACCTGGGGTTGCTAAGAAATGTAAAAGCAAGACTGTCTTCCAAACCTGAAAGAGGACAAGGCCCATCTCTCATGGGGGGCTCCTTTACCAGAAATGTGAAGGAAGTTGCAGCCCTGTGATGTAACATTCTGTAGCCATAAACAATCAGGTATCGAAGAATAACTTCAAAATATACTCGTAACATTATGTTAAGAGGAAACATGGGATATGAAACTACATGGAATCTCTATTTTGTTTATTTTAAATGTATATTAATCATATTTAAATAAATAGGATAGGAAGAAAATGTAAAAGTGTTATTCATAGCCAGAGTCAGGTGGTAGAATCAGAAATGATTCTCATTTTCTTTTATTTATACCTTTCCCTATTTTCCAAATTTTCTACAGCAAATATGGAATATTTTTGTGAATAAAGCAGGGAAGGTTGTTTAAGAGGCTGAAGAAGAAGAGTAAACTCCAACTTGATCTTGACCATAGGCCGCTCCGTCCTCCGGCTGTTTCACAAGCTCTCCAGCTCGCAGGCTCTGTGATGGGCCACCTGCCTCCCACCCCACATGCCTTTCTTGAGGTCTTCTCTCCTATATACACACCTAGAATGTGTTTTAACCAGGTCAGAAGGTTTGTAAGGATCTTACTTGCCTCAAGTGAATGTGAGCCAGTGAGAAAAACCCTGATTATGGGAGGATAAAAACCACTGCTGACAATTTTTCTTTTTAACCAAGCTGACCACTTCTTAGACCAGCACACAGTATTTCTTGTTGCTGAATAATCACTATCTTTTTGTTCCTCCTTTTTTGATAAGCCGTGGAACGGTGTGACTAGAGAGAAGATCCTATTAAGCAAGTTTTCTTAAGTCAGGGCGAAAGAGTCATAAATAGTCAAAATTAGCATTTTACTGTATACAGAGCCTTTCGTCTCTGGGAGGGGTTCTGTATCATTGTGTAGATCTGCATTTTACAGATGAGAAAATACTGCTCATACCCTCGTCACTGTGGGCTCCCTTTGCCACGTAGATAACTTTGAACACGGAGATGAAGAAGCTTCTGCGCTGGCCAGCTGTGGGCATTTCCTTCCTCCTCCCACGTGATCTTCCTGTAAGCAGGAATAAGGCACCATTGTTACTCAAAGGCCACTCGCTCCTAAGTATGTCCAAAGGCCCCCAAGTCTATGTGTGTTTTGCTGTGGTACAATACTGGGAAATGTCAAGTATTCGGGATTGCCCACTGAAGAGTTTTTATTTTGGTATAAGAAAAGAAGGACTTTTAAATTTTAAAGTGAAAAATTTGGATTTGGAAGAAAAAATGTAAAAGTTGGTAATAATGAAGACTTTGTTTGCCAGGCGCTCCAGCCCAGTGACTAAGGGCCCAGCTGCTCCTGGGGCAGAGCTGTGGTTGGGGCGTTAGCAGGGAACAGAAGTGAGAGGGCGCTGGAGACCGGGGGCGGGGTGGGTTGCAGGGGACCAGGTAAATATGCAACATCCAACCGGAAGGGTGTTTAACTATGGCTTGAGTGTCTACCAGGGCGTTTCAGAGAAGCGCAGGTGATGTGGCTTCAAGGTGACGATGCGTATCTTCCTGAGAATAAATGGTCAGTCGTGTCCTGACTCAGGGGGCAGGGTATTTTGGATAATTACCTCTCCATAATAATTTTCCTCCCCATAAACTCCTTTAAATATCATCTAAGAGAAGCACCTTTCAGAAAGACTAACACTCTGGGGGTATTGTTCCTTCAATGGCACAAGGTGTGCAAAATAAGCCAGGAGGCCTCCGATCTCCTGTTTAGCAAATTTTTCTGGGTTAAGACTGTTCTTCCAAGTTTGCTTTCCTGGGGCTTGTGAGCTTCTGCTGCAAATGACACTGTAGTGTTTGGGAGGGGGGCTGGGTGGGGAGCTCCAGAGCCCCTCTCCCGTTATCAGGTCGATACACATACCTGGTAATACAATGCCAATGCGTAGCTAAAAATAGCATCCCTTTGTTGTGATCTCCCAGAACAAAGGGAAGGGACGCACAGATCAGACCCACTTCATCTGTGTCTCCTGCCCTCTCCTTCCCAGCATTCCTAAGTCAGTTTGTCTTCCCTCTCAAATGGATTTTTCATTTAAAAACAGGGGAGAACGGAAAATGGATACTGTTGAGGCCTATGTAGTAACAAGAATTCTCTTGAAATAATAGGTGCTGGAAATCTCAGTGTCAGCATTGCGTGTCCCCCAAACTGCACTGAACAGGAACGTACTACAGTGTCCAAGTGTAGGGCCCTCCTCTCCCAGGTCTGTTGGGGGAGCCCAGCATTTTTTTTAAGATGAGTGTTCTTCAGAGGTATATAAGATGTTATGCTTTTTAAAATCCCCTTAGCCCTAGTTCAACTTTATATTCCTTGATCAGTCTTGGGTTTTCATTCTGACTTTTGCTACCGTTTATTGCCCTGGATTAAGCCCCGGAACACAAGGTTTTATTTCTTTGTCCGGCTCTACTTCCCTTCGCCTTGCCCACTAACTGGCTAGATGTACAGAGGGGTGGGCACAGAGTATTGGTTGTATTTTGGGTGACGGTAGGGGTGGCAAGTTGGATCATGGAGGGACATAGAGTATTAATTAGACAGAAAGTGCTGTCTGTGCCTTATCTGCATAAAGAAAGATAAAGCCCATGTAAATAATATGTGTGTTTCCCATAATGAATGTACCCTTTCTCTCCATTTCTGTATAGTATTAGAAATTGCGTTTTTATTATAGGAGACATTGGAGGCATGCCAACAAGTTTTTCTTTTAACTTGATATTTTGGGCTCTGATCTTTGTTAGAACTACAATGGCAGGGATCTCGTACAGTCAGAGGTCATTTCTATAGCTCCTTCCCCTTCCCATCATTTCTGGGGAATGTTTGTTTTCAAAACAAAGAATTGGGTTAAAGCTTAGGTATCATATATCAGAACATATTTCAAGCCGAAATTAAGAACACTCAAACCTTCCTTTTAAAGGTCAGATATTATTTATTATTATTATAAAAATGATCTGTGATTTATGAATTTAACTTCTCATAAACCTTCTTTGTAACAGAATATGCAGTCAGAGGCTTAACATTACATTGTTTTCTTTTGACAACGTATCCACGAGACCACTGCAGCTGTTCCTTTACTCACAATAGCAGATTAATTAACACAATCATATGCTGTTGGCTCTTACTCAATGAGTGGGTCTGCAGCGGGATAGATAGGTAAATCCTTTAAATGCGGTGGAGATAAAGCATATACTATGGTAGTTTCGTTAACTAGCCAGTTTTGCTTCTGACTAGCCAGCCCTATCAGGACTGGTTCACAGACCACAGACGCGGTGAGCTTGAATTTCAGTCAGCCACACCTATTTCAGCGCCATAATGCCCAACATTTGCAAGACACAAATATGTAAAAGCAGAAGACCTCTCAGAAATCAGCAGCTTTGGTTAAAATAGCAGTCAGTCTGCCGCCAGCATTTTGAGTCTGCAGTATTTTTTTAAAGTTCAATCATTGCTTTCCTTAAATATCTCCCTTGCTATTACTCACTTTTTTTCTTTTTTCTTTTTTTTAATTTTTTTTTTTTTTTTTTTTTTTTTTTGCCCATCCCTCAGTGCAAATAGTTCTGGGCAGCCGTCAGGACTTTGGTTTCTAAGTACCAGAAGATTTTTCTCTTCTGTATACGTACTAATGAAAATGTGTGTAACTAAACCTCCCCTCCCTGCCCAGTTACCAGTCACGAGTAAGTATTTATTGGCAACTTTAGCTGACATTTTAGTCAACGTCAGACCTTTGTTAGAGAAAATGTAAGGCTTTGCTTTAGAAACAGACATGCCCATGTTAAGAACGAGGTAACCAGGCAGTGGGCTTAATAGAATTTCCTTCAGACTTTTCTCTAATGTCTATTACATATGCAACACTAATTTACTTTTTGTTGTTTTACTTAGCACAGAAATTGAAAATGTGACAAGCTTTGCTGGATTAAAAGGCCCATTTTTTAGAGACATAGACCAAGAGAAACAAGAAAAACAAATCCATAATTTGGAACCTTTTAGAGCATCCAGGTGGTAGAAATTCAAACTCTCACATCACTGGCTACATTTGCGGTAGGACTGAGTTATTTGAAAGCATCCCTGTCCTTCAGAAATAGATCAGAGTTTGGCCACGTTTGGTCATAGAAGTCCTGGATGCTTTGGGAAGAACAATACATTATGGTGGTGAAGTCTCTTAAAGTACTCTTAGTGGTCGTTCCCCAGCACCAGGTCCTGGCTGAGCAGTCCCTCTCGGCTCCATGAAATTCCAGATGCTGTGCATCAGGCAGAAGTGATGTGCTAAACATCTCTGTTATTGGATGAGCTCCGGTTTCCTGTGATTCTCCTCATACCTGTGGAGTTTGCAGCTCTTCCCAGACCCACAGAGGGAACTGCACAGAAAGAAGGCATTAGAGTTGCTCTGTCTACCTCCTCATCCTCACTCTTTCTCCCTATTTAGCTTTGTTGCTAAAATAAAAAACTCTTTAAAAAAAAAAAAAAAAGGTCTGGTACACTTGGATAATTAGTTGTATACAGAAGCATTGTTTAGAAAAATCTGAATATTTGATTCCGAATTGAGGACAGAATTGGCTTGGAAATCTGCACAGACAGAGAAGCAGGGACGACTGGTAGATCCCTGGGAGGAGCAGTTATGACTGTACCATTAAAGCTAAATGTCAGTGTCCCAACAAATGCACGGTTTGTACCATGGGGCAGCTGTTGTCCCCGGGCGCCCTGGACTCCTTGCGAAGTCACAGGCCTCTTTCTCTGCCTTGAAGTTTCATGTGGTGCTTTCTATTTTTCAAGTTGTATTTTGAAGTCTTCGGGGCAAGACTGGAGTGAATCTGCCGTCTGGAGAGTGTGGCAATTGACCTGGTGGCTTCTAAGGGGCAGGCAGTGGTGATGCTTCTGACTCATCCCATGCGGACTCTGGGCTCGGTTTCTAGGAGTGGGATGGCTCCAACTGCTTCTCCACCCTTTCTTCCCTCCATCCTTCCATCTAACCCACCGCACAAGGGCAGGCAGAGCCCAAAGTGAGTCCTAGAGCCTTTTTAAGGATCTTCTTTCAGAGCTCAAAGAGACCCCTTCAACAGTACCCCGCCAAACATGGGGGAATGGGTTTTATGGATGTTTCCTGTGATTACACATTATGGCCAAAAACTGTTCAGCAGGTGAGATTGTGAGTTAGGCCAAAATCCAGAAGACGTTGGTCCTGACTCAGGTGTTTTTTTTTGGTAGTATTTGGGGCACTGGGTAAACTAGGCAAATTCTTTGTACTTCCTGTATTACTTAATTGAGCTTACTGTTTGCCATGCCTCCTCATAGAAGGAGGTAAGAATCAAGTGAGATCTCGGCTGTATCATGTAGGTAACGTTGTGTGAGATGCTGAGTGAAGACTTTCTGGCAGTTCAAAGAAGGTGATGAGCTCCAGGAAGAGGAGGAAGTTTCGTCTGCTTGCTGTGTTCCCTATGGTACTTAGCATTCAGTAACGTTTGTGGGATAAGTGAATGAGCAGACAGTGGTAGGATCCTGGGCTGTACGAGGAAATGAGGATGGGGAAGGGGTCTGGAAGGAAACTAAGCTAGTCTCTGAACAAACAAGTAGCTGCACTGACGCATCCAGTGGAGAGAGAGGCAGTTGTTTATAAAAATCATAGAATCATGATGGGGAGATGAAATGCAAATACCTTCTTCCACAGGTGGGGCAGAAGGGACCTGCCCAAGGTTGCACAGTCAAGAGGAGCTTGGGACCAGCTTCCTGACTCAGTCTCAGACCAGGGTGCTTTTCATGGGGGGTGCCTCTGATCGAATAAAATCCTCTTGGCTCCGAGGGTCCAGTCAGGGTGGGAGGCAGTTCACTGTTGAGGCAGTGGACGGGGTCATAGTAAGGAAGGAAGCGTGTGTGCTCATGGAAGCAAGACATGAAGCAGAAGAAGTTACAACCGGATACTCCCGTTGAGGTGGGGCACAGGGGGGCCCACCTGTGTCAGTGATGGTTTCAGCAGTGGGTAGTGCACTTTACCTTTGGAAGGGCAGACAAAAGCATCAGGAGTTGCAGTAATAATTTTGTTATTATTGACAAGCCGTTGACTGACCACAGCTTCCTTAATGATGCAAGATGCTGTCAGTGCCTGGCACATAGTAGGGACTCAGTAAATATTTGGTGGATGAACTTACTGAGGGCAGGAATGTGCACTTTCTTGAGGCTCCTTGGGATCTAGTTTCCAGGTGTAAGGAGAACCTGGGCTTGGATCACCTTTCCTGCAGTTTCTCCTGCTCCTTGCACCATACTCTGCACCCATGTGAACGGCCCTGGGCCATCCTGGGAATATCTTAGCCCCTTTACACCCTCTGTTCCCTCTCTCTCAAATGTCCTCTGCCTTCCTGACTTGTTAAACTTCTACCCAACTTTTAAGGCTTAGCTGGATTGCCACCTCTTCCGTGAAGCTCTCCGTCATTGCCCCATTCCCCACCAGCCTACATGTCATTCCTAGGAATGCCCATGGTTCTTCACAAACATCTCTTTAGGCTCTTAGTGTTTCCTCCTAGAGGTGGGGAAGGGGGACATCTAATGGTCCATATACTGGGCAATAAGCTGCGGTTTGATTAATACCAGCACAGGGAACTGCACAGAATGGGTGTGAGTGAAACATTTGTTGACTGAATGAACAAAACCCTCACTGCATTGCTCTGGGAACTGCAGGTGTGGGGAAGGCAGCAGGGGCAGTTAAGGGGTCGTAAACAACATTTGGGAGGCAAAAGAGTAGAGATGGGAGCTCAGAGGACACAGTTCCGGGCCCTCTGAATGCGCTAGGTGCTCAAGGTCTCTGTGGATACCCGTGGCAGAGACTGTCCCAGGCTGGCCCCAGAGCAGGTGCTTTCCTTATGGGTGTGCTGGACCACCATGGGAGTGGGGAGCTGTCCTGCCATTATTCTGTGTAACATGATGCTGGTGGAGCCTCCTTCCATGTTAGGGTGTGGGTGAGTGAGTTCTGCCCCCAAAAGGCACAGCCTCAGCCCCGGAGCAATGAGCCAGGAGCCCTCTGGGGGGGAACTCGGCTCAGAGGCTTAAATGCCTTTTCTAAGGGGGGGATTATTGGTCAAATAGGTAGACATAGTGGCAATCCTTCCCCTCCCATCTCTCTCCTTAAATGCCAGGGAAGGAGCATCTGCAGGTGCTGACGCACAGGCACTGAGAGACACTGGCAGCCCCAGTGCCCATCGGTTGTGGATGTGCCCCCGGGTGTGTGTATTTAAGAGGCACCGTGAATGGCTTGAGTCATCGATGATGCTCTTGAATGGCAAATTGGTCAGAGTTCCACAATGGTAATGATCACTCTGCCGGTGACCTTTCTAGTGCATTTACATTTTATCACAACATGCATAAGCCACCCCTAGGCTTCCCATTGGCTGGGTCATTCCTTATGCACAATAACCCAGCAGGCAGGGGACGCATCCCGCGTGGATGAGAGAGGGGCAGCTTCTGACACATCTCGCTCTATTGTCACATGGTAATCTTTATCACCAAAGGAGACTTTTGAATTAACCCCACGTTTTTTTCCTTTTTTTAAAAAAAGTGAAGGCACTCAAGTGTGACTTTGCATCCCTCATTTTCACGGAGCCATAGATGAAGCCCTGGGCTCAGTGCCCTCCTGCCCTGTGCCTTGTGTGGGGCTTGATTTGGGTGGCCTGAAACGGGAAAGCAAGAGGGTGGTCCGGGACAGGCCACAGGACGCTGTGTTAGGCGGGGCCGTTGCATTTTAAGACACTGCTTTCCAAAAGGAAGCCACTTCAGTGCTGCGTGTGAGAGTGAGTTTGAGGGTGGGGTTGTGGTTACGTGTGTGTGTGTCTGTGTGTGTGTGTGTGCATTCCCGTTTGTCATGCAGAAACTCGACACAGGAGATCTAAGCAGGGGTCAGAATCCATGGACACCCCCAGAAGCCTCACTTACTGAATTTACAGCTGTGTCCCCATCAGCTGTATGTAGTCCATTTGGTGTGTGCCCCCAGTTCTCATTTCCTTGTGTATTTTGAATGACAGAAGAAATTGCTTTCCTCTTCAGCTTATAGGAAAACATTAACTGCTGAGGAGAAAGATGAAAGCATAAGAAATAGGAAGTTGAGTGGCTGCCACGTCCCGTGGTCTGGGTCCTTTGGATGAGGTGGGTGTTGGGCTCCCATGTCACAGAGGGGAGCGCGAGGCTCAGGGCGGTCAGGTCCCACAGTGAGACCCCCAGGTCCGCCGCTGCCGGCTGCGGGGCTCTCTGCTCGCTGGGGGTGCGAGCGGAGAGCCGGCCGCTCGGGTTCCAGCCTGCTCCATGCCGTTCAGCTGAGTCGTCATTGCTGCTTTCATTGGCGCCTTTAGGTTACAGTGCCAAGAATAAAAATAAGCCTGGCTATTTTCACTCGTAGTTGGTACTTCTTTTTTCTTCTTCTTTTTTTTCTTGAATGCTGTTGAAACAGAATTCTAATTTTTACTTAAAATGTGTAATCTTAATAAATTGCTACATTATTGCATGTTGCTTGATGTATTTAAAGACCACCTCTTTTCCCAGAAGAGCTCATCTCCAATTATATAATCACAATCAATAGAAAAACATGTTTCTATATACAGTATCTGTGCATTTTTTGAGGGCCTGTCTGTTCAGATAAAAGACACATAGCTCTGTGTAAGTACATGTATATATGTGTGGACTGCTAGAAAGTCACAGTGTTTTAATAAGATGACTTTATATCTTGTCTTCACACATCACACATCTTAGACTTTACATCAAACTTACTTACACATCATGTGCCTTACACATTTTTAAAGTTTCATGTGATTATCTTAATGTTGCAAAGCAGTCATTTGACTTCTCCAGATATATGTCCTCTGTTAGCTCTCCTTGACTTGAAGCCTGAGAGGAGAAAGGTCTTTGGAGACTCAGATTCTTCTTGGCCTTGGATAACGCACACTCAGCAAGAGCTTGGTGGAAGTCCGTGCCCAGGAGCTGCAGTGGGCAAGAGTGAAGGAAGGGTGGTGGGCAGAGTGAAGATAAGGTAAAGCATCCCTCCTCTGGCTGACCACAGAGGTACCCATGGGTCCAAGTTTGCAGACCCCCTCACTGTGGGTCTTCAGAATCCAAAGCCAAGGTGGGATTCCTTCTAGAAGTACTCCCAAGCCCACCTTTTGGGGCCAGCTGATTTTACCCAAGCAGCTAATGTCATGGACCAAATGTTTGGGTCCCCTCAGGTTTCATATGTTGCAGTCTAATCTCCAGTATGATGGTATTTGGAGGTGGGGCCTTTGGGAGGTAATTAGGTTGTGAGGGTGGCATCCTCATGAATGGGATTAGTGCCCTTTTAAGAAGCCAGAAATCTAGCTTTCTCCTTTTCCACCACTTGAAGATACAAGAAGGCAGCCCTCTGCAAGCAAAGAAGTAGGCTCTCACCAGAACCTGACTGTGCTGGCGCCCTGATCTTGGACTTCCAGGCTTCAGAACTGTGAGAAATAAATTTCTGTTGTTGATAAGCCACCCAGTTTATGGTATTTTGTTATAGCAGCCCCAGCTAAGACAGCTAATGTTTCTCTACAGAGTTTCATAGATTATTTAAAATCATTTCCCTTGGTGCAGATGTTTTCTTGGGGTGAACTCAAATTCCAGTTAATATCACAGCCTCAGGAAAGGCTGCTCCTTGTAGGCCTGGTAATGGCTCTAACAACACAAGTCTTCCCCTTCTCTGAGAATCTCAGCGAGATACAGAAACAGTGGGATGGGTCTCAGAGGGATGGCACGGGCCTTGGGTTCTGACCCCAGCAGTGCCATCACCTTACTGTGGGCCTGTCTCACTCAGACCCTTGGTTCTTCCACCTGCACAATGGGAGTGTTCCCAGCTGTGCTCTGAGCTCCCCCGGCTTTGAACTTTATTGCCCCTCCTCTTGGTGCTTTGGGCTCTATTCAGGATGTGTCACCAAAGGTTCAGCCTTTCGCCCTGGGTCACGTCTCAGATGCAAAAAGTGGGTATTAGGGGCAGATTATTTACTTTATGAAAAGTTTCCCACCCTCCCTCATACCTTACTCAAGGGATTATCCATTGAATACTAATAACAACAACAGCCACTATTCATATTTCCTGAAAGCTTAATATGTGCCAGATAGCGTGCCAAGCCCTATGGGTGTTTTGTCTCATGTGCTCCACAAAGCTTCCCTAAGCGGTAAGCGTCACTGTTGTCACTCCCAGTTCATGCGAAAGGAAGCTGAGGCTTCAAGAAGTTAAAAGTTAAAAGCTAACGGCAGCCACTCGATTCAACCTGGGATTATCTGACATCAGGCTCTTAACCAGTATGCACACTGCACAGAGCTTCATAGTGTTTTTGCTCCTGGGTTCCTCCTTCCTGTCTTTGCTGGCACTGTGGGTTGCATTTCACTTTTTTATGTGTTGGTTTACCTTGTCATACTTAAACCCTTCTCATGGACCTGGACCCTGTCTCCTCTATCATCTGAGAAATCAGGAGCTCATTTTATAAAAGTAAAGTGTTTGAAGAGCCTGCTTCTTGAGGACCAGTCAATACTGAGGATAACATATCCCTAAAACACTTGTGTAAGTCAGTGGGAAAATAGAATTTGATTCACAATAATTCTGTGTCTTGCGCAGACCTTCTGAGGATCCCCCCCAGTGACATCTTATTTGGTTTCAGATCCTTCAGGGAAGTCATTTGTACACTGGGATCACAGAGGTGTGGGTCCAGGGGAGATACCTTGAGACTGCTGAGGGTTTTGAGGAAAGTGAAGTCTAGAAGGGTTGAATTTATTCAGTAACTAGACAATAATATTTCAGCTCCAGTTGACATCTCCAGATCTTTGCCTGAAGGACCCACCTGGCCAAATGCCTTGGGTGTTATATACGCTGCAGGGAGAAGAGAGCCACTTCCCTTGAGCCATACGCAGGTGAAGGTTGGCTAGTTTCAGTGGGAGGCTAAATGAGAAGAGGCTACAAGTTAAATTCCAACACAGAGAGCCAGCTCCTGGTGGTGGGTGGGTCTGCATCCTCTGGAACATGGGCAGGACTGGTGCGAATGCAGGTAGGAAGGGTTTTCTTTAGCTAGCACCAGGGAGAGTAGAGTAGATACCCTTAAACTTGGGGTAAGGGTGGTCAAGGGTTGAGGTCCCCCATGGGAGATGGTGCGTGGTAAAAGAGATCAAACTGTGAACAGCCAGGCCAAGTCCACCAAAGGGGGAGAGGGCAAACTTGGCTGAACCTTCTCTGGAGAGCAGCCAGGAGGTCTCATGGGAGAGGCTCCTCATCACATCATAGTTAGCTGACAAGGACCCAGGTCTTCTCAAGATATTTTATGTTCTTAGGAAAAAGGACAGGATGTGAAATGTACCTATTGCCCCTAAAGCAGACGGAGAGGGTGTAGGCTAAACAGCAGAATTCTGTATCTATGGGTATCATGCAGCAAAGGAGTAAGAGACATTGGTGTAAAATCCCTGGGGTGAGTGAATGAGTTTAGGGACGTGGAACACTCTTTTTTTTTTTTTTTTTAACTAGACTTCTAACTCACTCTTTAGGCCAAGAAGAAAATGTAAGTATTTTTGTAATTGTGGAGGAGGGGATGCCCTTGCTAATCATAACATCAGAGCCAGAAACTCTGAGAGTAAAGGTTTGCAGATTTTACCTCTTCTTCACTTAGCATAGTACTGGCAAATTATAGTACTCAATAAATCTTAGTTGAATGAATTTAACTGCATAAAAATTAAATACTTCTAAGCAGTGTGCATGCCCACGCGTGCATGTGCACGCACAGACACACATACACAAATATCTCTCAGACCATAAAGTGCAAAAGACGACATGTGAAAAAATATTTGCTACCTATGTGATAGACAAAGGGTTAATATTCCCGGTACAAACCAAAAAGCTCTTGCAAATCAATATGGAAAAGACAAATCCTCCAATAGAAAAGTGGTCAAAGGACATGAGCAGGCAATTCAGAGAAGAAGACATACAAATGGTCAATAATCAAAGAACAGTAAAGGAAATCTTTGCAGCCATTAAATATGTGAGGCTGACCTGTATTTACTGACTTGGAAAGATGCCCACGACATATTGTTGAATGAAAAGTGGGCTACAAAACAGCAGGTAGACTATGATTCCATTTATGGAAAATTATGAGAGTATCTTCATCCACATCCTTTGTGCAAATAATAGAAATGTTCTCAAAGTTGCTTTAGCAAAAAAGGAGAATTTGAGGAATACAGGTGCCCCTCATCATCCCCTTGCCAGGTCGGCAGAGCATGGCCTCACCATGTGTGGACTGGGGTCAGGTACCTGTGGGCATCTGTGGGCAGAGAGACGGCCACTTTCCCATCCTCCACTCCCTGGGCCAAAGGATCCCATACCTCTCATCTCCCTGTTTTTTGGCTTCTCTTTCTTTCTCTGCAGGCCAACTGGGCAGTGAGATTGAGGATAATTTGTATTAATGTAAAAATATATTTCTGTGTCAGGATTTTTTTTTTGGTAATGAACATATTATTTTTAAATTTAGGAAAAAGTCTATTTTTTAATTTTTAAAGCTAAAAGAAAATCCAGTTAGGGAATTTGACTGATAAGGATATTCTTTAATATTAATTTAATATTCTTTGTGTAGAGGGAGTTCCTACAAATCAATAACAAAGATAATACCCCAACGAAAAGAAAAAAAATGCCCACCTAAGAGCCCTGACTTAGTGTTTACTATGTGTCAGGAAGTGAACAAAACATTCTACAAGCATTGCCTCTCCACAGCTTTATAAGGTACATACTGTCTCTTCCCTCCCTTCCTTTTTTCTTCCAGCAAATATCCACTGAATATCTGCATTCTGGCAGTTGTGTTCTAGGCTCCACAGATACGGATGCTGCCTTCACAGAGATTACATCTCTATTGTTATTTCCACTTTGCCGCTGAGGCTGAGACTTAAAGAAGTCCTAACCAGTGTGCTGTTTCTAACGAGGATGTTACAGAATCCTCAAAGTTAGGAACCTGCGGGTCCCAGAAGAAGAAAACAAATGGCCAATAAATGTATGAAAATATTTTAACCTGATTAGCAATCAAAGAAAACAGTTAAAAATAGTTTTGGTTTATATATTTATGCATTTGCTCCTCAGACTGTCAAAGATTTATGAGACTGGTAACAATGAGTATTTTCTGTAGGGTTGGGAGAAATCACTCTTTAGTCTGCCAGTAGGTGTTTATATTTACACAAAGTTTCTAGAGAGTAATTAGGCAAACATGTCCAAGCCCCCCAAATAAATGTCTACTCATTGTCTTAGTAATTCTTCTTTTATGAAATTACTAATATATATCAGCAAAGATTAAGCTATCTATCTATCTATCCATCTAATCTCAGATATCAGATAATCAAAGATGTTTGACCAAGTATATTTATTGCAGCTCAGTTTATAATGGTCAAATTTTGGAAACAATTTAAGTGCACTTCAAAAAGGAATTGGCTAAGGAAACTATGATTCTCTTACTATGGAATCCTGTGCGGTTGTTGAAAATGATAGCATAGGTTTGTATTTTTGACTTGCAAAGATATTTATAATATGTTATGAAGTGACAAAAGCAGATTACAAAGCCAATTTGTATAATATGATCTTCTGTGGGATTTTTTTTGGTAAAAATGAAAATATATTTAAATATGCATCTTTTCATACAAAATTCTGAAAGGATGTAAAACAAAACATTAAGAGTGATTGTCTCAGGGTCTAGCACTAAGACTGACATTTCCCTTCCTTACATATATCTTTGGTTTATAACCTTTTGCACTTATCGTGTATTAGTTTTAGGGTCAGGTAAAACCAAAGCCAAACAAGGAAGCTACTCCTGTTGTAGGTAAACCCGTTGTGGATAATCCTTGGCCAGCCCTGAGGACCAGCCCCAAGGGAAGGGCCCACCTCTGCCACTTTGGTCTGTGGGGCTGGGCCCTGCCTCTCCCCGACCTCAGACCAGATGCCTCACAAGGCAGGTCTCTCTCCAGTGGGAACCTCCCCTCACATCAGCACAACTGGGGGCCGGAGAAATCTGCTGAAGAACCAAACATGAACATGAACCTGGGGAAGGCCGCCGCGGCAAAGGGTTTGTTGCCTGTGGCCCTGCTAGTTAAGTAGTCTCAGAGGTGTTTTTTCAAGAATCAGGATCAAAGGAGACACGCATCATTTGAAGGAAACTAGAGAGGCAACTTCCGGGACATTGGGAGGGAAAAGGCATCAAGCAGAGGAGGGGAAGCGACCTCACGGGGGTGGAGGGCACAGCTTCTAGGCCAGGCTTTTCTTCCGCTTATGGAGAGCAAACAAGGTAAATATAACACAGTATCTTACAAAACATAAAGATAAAACAAAGTGAAATAATTAATGGAAAGAAAATTGACAAATAAAAATAGATTAAAAAATTGAGAACAATTTAAAAGTTGGAGTAGGGAAAGTTGAGAAAGATACTATGAAAAATAACAGGATTTAAAATAACTAGTTAGTAAGACAATAGACATTTTTAAAAACAAAATACCCAACTTAGAATAAAGAGGGCCAGAATCTACAGATTTAAAAGAGGTAAAACTTGACAGAGCTAAAGTTTTAAAGTGTAAAGAACGGTGACAAAGGATTTAAGAAAACATATTTAAAAGGTACTACAAAGAGAAATAAAAGGTTAGAAAGAGGAAGGTTGAAAGATTAATAGAGAATAAGACAAAGGAGAAACCATCTAAGCACCTTAAGTCAGAGGAAGGTAAAATTATACCAAATATGAATACTTAAGGCTAAAGTGTTATGACTATTTTTACCCAGTAGGTGAAAATAGCAAGAGAAAAACAGGCAGATAGCCCAAGTGTTTGAAGGGGTTGTCTGCTTTATGATCCCAGAATAGCTTGCTTTTCCCCTTTGTAGATATTAATCACTGCCCCATTTAGTTATCTGGGTAATTTTTGGATTAATGTCTTTATTCATCCATGAGACTGCAAGATCCACAAGGGCAGGAGCTCTGTCTGTTTTGCTTTCCAGCACCTTCTTAGCCCCTGGAGGGTGAGAAATGGTACATACTTCCTGATTAGATGAGTGAAAGGGTGAAGCCTCTCCCATAGCTTGTCCTCAGGGAAGAGGGCCTACAGCACTGCACCCCAACCTTCTGGACAGGGAAGTGCCCAGCAAAGGGGCCGGCCTTCAGCTCCGCCTGCAAACTGAACCCTCCCGGGGCTACAGACCTAGCCAAGCCCCAGGTGACTGCTGGCCCCAGAGCCCTTTGCTCGCCATTCACTGACCACCCAGGGAAGTCCAGGGTACTAGGTATGGCCCCCAGCCTCCAGAAGCTTGTGGTGAGAAGGTGCACCACGCAGACAGCCACACCCTGGGCGTGGAGTGGCACCCTCGGACTGCAATTGCAGACCCCCGGCTGGCCTGGCAAGCTTCTGGAAGGGAGGCCCATCGCAGCTCTGGCTGTGAGGATGGGTACCGGGGCCTTTCTTTCCATCACTCTTCTTACCGTCTATGTCTGAGAGTCCAGCAGCCTGGGGTGTGACTGGGAGCTGGTAGAAGCACTGGGGCCCCGTTCTGCTGGAAGGAAAACTGAGTTCCACATTAAGTTTGCCCAAGGAAGCTTCATTAGGTATGCCATAGCATGGTGGAAAACCATGGGCGTGAGGCTGCTCTGATTTAATTATACAGGATGTGAGGCTGTGTGAGTCTTCGCAGCCCGCAGGAAAGACTAGAGGTGGCTGAGGCAGGCCAGGAGGAGAAGAGGGCAC